>NC_084629.1:40209589-40249589 GCF_033978795.1 Nerophis ophidion | reverse complement strand
CATGTCCACTACTCTTATTTTGTAGCTCTACTTCCCCTGCATGTCCACTACTCTTATTTTGTAGCTGTACTTCCCCTGAATGTCCACTACTCTTATTTTGTAGCTCTACTTCCCCTGCATGTCCACTACTCTTATTTTGTAGCTCTACTTCCCCTGCATGTCCACGACTCTTATTTTGTAGCTGTACTTCCCCTGCATGTCCACTACTCTTATTTTGTAGCTGTACTTCCCCTGCATGTCCACTACTCTTATTTTGTAGCTGTACTTCCCCTGCATGTCCACTACTCTTATTTTGTAGCTGTTCTTCCCCTGCATGTCCACTACTCTTATTTTGTAGCTGTACTTCCCCTGCATGTCCACGACTATTATTTTGTAGCTGTACTTCCCCTGCATGTCCACTACTCTTATTTTGTAGCTCTACTTCCCCTGCATGTCCACTACTCTTATTTTGTAGCTCTACTTCCCCTGCATGTCCACTACTCTTATTTTGTAGCTGTACTTCCCCTGCATGTCCACTACTCTTATTTTGTAGCTGTACTTCCCCTGCATGTCCACTACTCTTATTTTGTAGTTGTACTTCCCCTGCATGTCCACGACTATTATTTTGTAGCTGTACTTCCCCTGCATGTCCACTACTCTTATTTTGTAGCTGTACTTCCCCTGCATGTCCACTACTCTTATTTCGTAGCTGTACTTCCCCTGCATGTCCACTACTCTTATTTTGTAGCTCTACTTCCCCTGCATGTCCACTACTCTTATTTTGTAGCTCTACTTCCCCTGCATGTCCACTACTCTTATTTTGTAGCTCTACTTCCCCTGCATGTCCACTACTCTTATTTTGTAGCTGTACTTCCCCTGCATGTCCACTACTCTTATTTTGTAGCTCTACTTCCCCTGCATGTCCACTGACTACTAGTTCCTGCACCTGTCACTGATTGGTACAGGTGTGTCCTGGTTGCCAATCAGTCTCCTGGGTCAGTCTGGAAGGTCCGACACCACCTCTCCTTTTTAGTTCAATTTTAAATTTCCCGGGAGTTTCGTCTTGAAAACGTCGCGTAATGATTACGTGTACGCGTGACGTCACGGACTGTTAGGAAGTATGAGCGCTGCACACACACACAGCTAAAAGTCGTCTGCTTTAACGGCATAATTACAAAGTATTTTGGACATCTGTGTCGCTGAATCTTTTGCAATTTGTTCAATTAATATTGGAGAAGTCAAAGTAGAAAGATGGAGTTGGGAAGATTTAACCTTTAGCCACACAAACACACGGTGATTCCTTGTTTAAAATTCACGGAGGTGAAGCTTTACTATGGATCCCCACCGAATGTCAACCAGCAGGCTTCAGTGACAAAAATTGTGGTATAAAGTCGCCATTTACTGTAGATCAGCTGAGCTTGTGCTGTCCATAAAGCTGCCGTCGACTTCCCTGAGACACTGGTGTCAACACACCCATGGAGACACACCTCCGACTATCAGGTACTATTTAACTCACTAAAACACTATCAACACAATAGAAATATAATGGATTTCCCAGAATTGTCCTAGTAAATGTGACTAAAAACATCTGAATCCGTCCCAATGCAATCACCTTTTGATTTTCTTTCTAGTCTATCAATATCCTCAAACACGAATCTTTCATCCTCGCTCGATTTAATTGGAAAATTGTCGTTTTCTCGGTCCGAATAGCTCTTTGTTGGAGGCTCCCGTTAAAAACAAAGTGAGGATGTGATGCGCCATCAACGGGTGACGTCATCGTCTGCGACTTCCGGTACAGGCAAGGCTTTTCTGTTAGCAGCCAAAAGTTGCAAACTTTATCGTGGATGTTCTCTACTAAATCCTTTCAGCAAAAATATGGTGAAATGATGAAGTATGACACATAGAATGGAGCTGCTATCCCCGTTTAAATAAGAACATCTCATTTCAGTAGGCCTTTAAGGTCCAACGCCTCCAGTGGGTCCGACACCAACTCCGCTTCTAGTGGGTCGGACGCCACCTCTGCTTCCAGAGGGTCCTCTGATGACGCCACCTTAAGGTCCTACGCCTCTAGTGGGTCCGACACCACCTCTGCTTCCAGTGGGTCCGACGCCACCTCTGCTTCCAGTGGGTCCTCTGACGACGCCACCTTAAGGTCCGACGCCTCCAGTGGGTCCGACAGCTCTTCTGCTTCCAGTGGGTCCGACGCCACCTCTGCTTCCAGTGGGTCCTCTGATGACGCCACCTTAAGGTCCTATGCCTCTACTGGGTCCGACACCACCTCTGCTTCCAGTGGGTCCTTTGATGACGCCACCTTAAGGTCCGACACTAACGCCGCTTTCAGTGGGTCGTCCGATGATGCCACCTTAAGGTCAGATACCTTCAGTGGGCCCGACACCACCTCTGCTTCCAGAGGGTCCTCTGATGACGCCACCTTAAGGTCCGACGCCTCCGGTGTGTCCGACACCACCTTTGCTTCCAGTGGGTCCTCTGACGACGCCACCTTAAGGTCCGACGCCTCCAGTGGTTCCGACACCACCTCTGCTTCCAGTGGGTCCGACGCCACCTCTTCTTCCAGTGGGTCCTCTGATGACGCCACCTTAAGGTCCTACGCCTGTGGTGGGTCCGACACCACCTCTGCTTCCAGTGGGTCCTCTGATGACGCCACCTTAAGGTCCTACGCCTGTGGTGGGTCCGACACCACCTCTGCTTCCAGAGGGTCCTCTGACGACGCCACCTTAAGGTCCGACGCCTCCAGTCGGTCCGACGCCTCCAGTCGGTCTGACGCCTCCAGTCGGTCCGACACCACTTTTTCTTCCAGAGGGTCCTCTGACGACGCCACCTTAAGGTCCGACGCCTCCAGTCGGTCCGACGCCTCCAGTCGGTCCGACACCACCTTTTCTTCCAGTGGGTCCTCTGACGACGCCACCTTAAAGTCCGACGCCTCCAGTGGGTCCGACACCTCTTCTGCTTCCAGTGGGTCCGACGCCACCTCTGCTTCCAGTGGGTCCTCTGATGACGCCACCTCAAGGTCCTACGCCTCTACTGGGTCCGACACCACCTCTGCTTCCAGTGGGTCCATCGCCACCTCTGCTTCCAGTGGGTCCTCTGATGACGCCACCTTAAGGTCCTACGCCTCTACTGGGTCCGACACCACATCTGCTTCCAGTGGGTCCAACGCCACGTCTGCTTCCAGTGGGTCCTCTGATGACGCCACCTTAAGGTCCTGCGCCTCTACTGGGTCCGACACCACCTCTGCTTCCAGTGGGTCCTCTGATGACGCCACCTTAAGGTCCGACGCCTTTACTGGGTCCGACACCACCTCTGCTTCCAGTGGGTCCTCTGATGACGCCACCTTAAGGTCCTATGCCTCTACTGGGTCCGACACCACCTCTGCTTCCAGTGGGTCCTCTGATGACGCCACCTTAAGGTCCGACACTAACGCCGCTTTCAGTGGGTCCTCCGATGATGCCACCTTAAGGTCAGATACCTCCAGTGGGCCCGACACCACGTCTGCTTCCAGTGGGTCCTCTGACGACACCACCTCAAGGTCCGACGCCTCCAGTGGGTCCGACACCCCCTCTGCTTCCAGAGGGTCCTCTGATGACGCCACCTTAAGGTCCGACGCCTCCGGTGTGTCCGACACCACCTCTGCTTCCAGTGTGTCCGACACCACCTTTGCTTCCAGTGGGTCCTCTGATGACGCCACCTTAAGGTCCTATGCCTGTGATGGGTCCGACACCACCTCTGCTTCCAGTTGGTCCTCTGATGACGGCACCTTAAGGTGCGACACCACCTCTGCTTCAAGTGGGTCCTCTGATGACGCCACCTTAAGGTCCTACGCCTCTAGTGGGTCCGATACCACCTCTGCTTCCAGTGGGTCCTCTGATGACGCCACCTTAAGGTCCGACACTAACGCCGCTTTCAGTGGGTCCTCCGATGATGCCACCTTAAGGTCAGATACCTCCAGTGGGTCCGACACCACCTCTGCTTCCAGTGGGTCCTCTGACGACACCACCTCAAGGTCCGACGCCTCCAGTGGGTCCGACACCCCCTCTGCTTCCAGAGGGTCTTCTGATGACGCCACCTTAAGGTCCGACGCCTCCTGTGGGGTTCCTCAGGGCTCAAGTCTGGGACCCCCGTAATTTCACCTGTACATTCTGCCACTACGCAGCTTCGATATGTCCGAGCACAACTATGCAGACGACATTCAGATCTAGGTCTAGTGCAGCTGACACCTACATCGATCGACATTGTTAAATGACCAGAAGGTGGTTAATCAACAATTTGTTATCGTCCAACATAAAACAGTCAAGACAACTGCCTCGGGTGTTGGGCCGCAAGCGCCCCCTAGAGGTTCTACACAAAATTGTATTTCTCAGCTGTGGTCCTTCCGAGCCGCAGTGGGACTCAGTTGTGCTGTAATACACTTTTCCACCACTTGTGGCATTAATGACAATATCAAACAAACGGAAGAAGTTCAGAGGGAAGTTTAAGCGCAAAAAATTATGACTAAATTAGTGAAGCTCTATTTTTATTTACTTTAATGACGGTTTGTTTACGGAAATTATTAATTCAGCCAGACTGTGTTCATTTTAGCCCAACATAGTTTGTAAATTGTATATATATTTTTCTAAATATGTAAAAAAAAATCTTAGGTTTTTGAGTCAATATGTTTAAATAGAAAACATTCATTATTACTAATTTTATAAATCCTTTTTCTTGCAGTAGGTTTGATTAGTATTTATTTTGTAATCAGTCTGACCTAAGCCTTGATAATCAACACAAGCTCTCATAATCTGTAACAAGGTTGGAAACGTATTTATAATTATTGAAAAGGATGAAAAAATCTGCTAAATCAGAGTTAATGTTGGAGCTGGACTGAGCTGCTGAAAAAAGACTCAAAAAGCATTTCTGCTGCGTCACATCACAACATTTATTTCCCAAGTCAAAAATACATTTTTTATAGCTATTTTATCCTTTTTGCGCCATGAAATAAATCTGGGAGGAGTATTTACATGAACGATGATGTTGAAAGTACTCCGGGGACACCAACATGGACACAATCCCGACTTGACTACCCACACAAGATAAAAAAAAAACAAAGTTGTGTCTCTTTTACGGTTTGTGACCTTTGACACATTTATTCAGGTCTGAGCCCCGAAC
Source organism: Nerophis ophidion (assembly GCF_033978795.1). Lineage (NCBI taxonomy): Eukaryota > Metazoa > Chordata > Actinopteri > Syngnathiformes > Syngnathidae > Nerophis > Nerophis ophidion. Next base: position 40,244,447 of record NC_084629.1, on the reverse strand, counting down.
ATTTACCAGGTGAATGATAAGGTGTGGTGTTTTAAGTCGCCAGGATTCACTGCGGCAAAGCCTTCAAGATGGCGTTCACTTCCTCGGCCACGGCTGTCAGCGCAAACTCAAACTGGTCCTGAGCGGGAAAAGACACCGTGAGAAGGAGATCTGGTTCGGTACCTACTGGTGTCCGCTGGTACTGGTACCTTGGTGCGGACAAGGCCGGGTCTCTGGTCTCTGATGTGCTCCAGTGTGGCAGCAATGTCGATCTCCTTCACGCCTGAACACAGCAATATTTCTTCACATTTACATATTCATATTTCATCACATTTACACAAAGGTCAGAACGCAGGCCCGGCCCCTAGGACGTCATGGGGGCCCCAAAGGGACAGCACTCAACTGTGCCAGACTCTCCAGCAGCCACAACTTCCCTCGCTCCCGAGCTGAGAAGCTGGCAGACATACAATCAATCAATGTTTACTTATATAGCCCTAAATCATGAGTGTCTCAAAGGGCTGCACAAGCCACAACAACACCCTGGGCTCAGATCCCACATCAGGGCAAGGAAAACTCAACCCACTGGGAGAATGAGAAACCTTGGAGGGGACCGCAGATGTGGGGACCACCCTTGGGCGACCGGTACAATGGATGTTGAGTGGATCTAGCATAATATTGTAAGAGTCCAGTCCATAGTGGATCTAACACAATAGTGTGTGAGTCCAGTCCATAGTGGATCTAACACAATAGTGTGAGAGTCCAGCCAAGACACCCCTGCTCCCCCCCAGCATCCGCTTCACTTTCCCGGTCTCTAACCGCATCTGTGGATCCGGCCAAACCACCCTTGCTTCTCCCAGCACCCGCTTCATTCTCCTGGTCTCTAACCGCATCTGTGGATCCAGCCAAGCCACCCCTGCTCCCCCCAGCACCCGCTTTACATGTCCGGTCTCTAACCGCATCTGTGGATCTAGCCAAGCCCCCCCTGCTCCCCCCCTGCTCCCCCCCAGCATCCGCTTCACTTTCCCGGTCTCTAACCGCATCTGTGGATCCGGCCAAACCACCCCTGCTTCTCCCAGCACCCGCTTCACTCTCCTGGTCTCTAACCGCATCTGTGGATCCAGCCAAGCCACCCCTGCTCCCCCCAGCACCCGCTTTACATACCCAGTCTCTAACCGCATCTGTGGATGGCCAAGACACCCCTGCTCCCCCCCAGCATTCGCTTCACTTTCCCGGTCTCTAACCGTATCTGTGGATCCGGCCAACCACCCCTGCTTCTCCCAGCACCCGCTTCACTCTCCCGGTCTCTAACCGCATCTGTGGATCCGGCCAAGCCCCCCCTGCTCCCCCCCAGCATCCGCTTCACTTTCCAGGTCTCTAACCGCATCTGTGGATCCGGCCAAACCACCCCTGCTTCTCCCAGCACCCGCTTCACTCTCCTGGTCTCTAACCGCATCTGTGGATCCGGCCAAACCACCCCTGCTCCCCCCCAGCACCTCCTTCACTTTCCTGGTCTCTAAACGCATCTGTGGATCCGGCCAAACCACCCCTGCTTCTCCCAGCACCCGCTTCACTCTCCTGGTCTCTAACCGCATCTGTGGATCCGGCCAAGACACCCCTGCTTCTCCCAGCACCCGCTTCACTCTCCCGGTCTCTAACCGCATCTGTGGATCCGGCCAAACCACCCCTGCTTCTCCCAGCACCCGCTTCACTCTCCTGGTCTCTAACCGCATCTGTGGATCCGGCCAAACCACCCCTGCTCCCCCCAGCACCTCCTTCACTTTCCTGGTCTCTAACCGCATCTGTGGATCCGGCCAAACCACCCCTGCTTCTCCCAGCACCCGCTTCACTCTCCTGGTCTCTAACCGCATCTGTGGATCCGGCCAAACCACCCCTGCTCCCCCCAGCACCTCCTTCACTTTCCTGGTCTCTAACCGCATCTGTGGATCCGGCCAAGACACCCCTGCTTCTCCCAGCACCCGCTTCACTCTCCCGGTCTCTAACCACATCTGTGGATCCGGCCAAGCCACCCCTAGTCCCCCCAGCACCTCCTTCACATACCCGGTCTCTAACCGCATCTGTGGGTCCAGCCAAGTCACCCCTGCTCCCCCCCAGTATTCGCTTCACTTTCCCGGTCTCTAACCGTATCTGTGGATCCGGCCAAACCACCCCTGCTTCTCCCAGCACCCGCTTCACTCTCCCGGTCTCTAACCGCATCTGTGGGTCCAGCCAAGCCACCCCTGCTCCCCCCAGCACCCGCTTTACATACCCAGTCTCTAACCGCATCTGTGGATGGCCAAGACACCCCTGCTCCCCCCCAGCATTCGCTTCACTTTCCCGGTCTCTAACCGTATCTGTGGATCCGGCCAACCACCCCTGCTTCTCCCAGCACCCGCTTCACTCTCCCGGTCTCTAACCGCATCTGTGGATCCGGCCAAGCCCCCCCTGCTCCCCCCCAGCATCCGCTTCACTTTCCCGGTCTCTAACCGCATCTGTGGATCCGGCCAAACCACCCCTGCTTCTCCCAGCACCCGCTTCACTCTCCTGGTCTCTAACCGCATCTGTGGATCCGGCCAAACCACCCCTGCTCCCCCCCAGCACCTCCTTCACTTTCCTGGTCTCTAAACGCATCTGTGGATCCGGCCAAACCACCCCTGCTTCTCCCAGCACCCGCTTCACTCTCCTGGTCTCTAACCGCATCTGTGGATCCGGCCAAGACACCCCTGCTTCTCCCAGCACCCGCTTCACTCTCCCGGTCTCTAACCGCATCTGTGGATCCGGCCAAACCACCCCTGCTTCTCCCAGCACCCGCTTCACTCTCCTGGTCTCTAACCGCATCTGTGGATCCGGCCAAACCACCCCTGCTCCCCCCAGCACCTCCTTCACTTTCCTGGTCTCTAACCGCATCTGTGGATCCGGCCAAACCACCCCTGCTTCTCCCAGCACCCGCTTCACTCTCCTGGTCTCTAACCGCATCTGTGGATCCGGCCAAACCACCCCTGCTCCCCCCAGCACCTCCTTCACTTTCCTGGTCTCTAACCGCATCTGTGGATCCGGCCAAGACACCCCTGCTTCTCCCAGCACCCGCTTCACTCTCCCGGTCTCTAACCACATCTGTGGATCCGGCCAAGCCACCCCTAGTCCCCCCAGCACCTCCTTCACATACCCGGTCTCTAACCGCATCTGTGGGTCCAGCCAAGTCACCCCTGCTCCCCCCCAGTATTCGCTTCACTTTCCCGGTCTCTAACCGTATCTGTGGATCCGGCCAAACCACCCCTGCTTCTCCCAGCACCCGCTTCACTCTCCCGGTCTCTAACCGCATCTGTGGGTCCAGCCAAGCCACCCCTGCTCCCCCCAGCACCCGCTTTACATACCCAGTCTCTAACCGCATCTGTGGATGGCCAAGACACCCCTGCTCCCCCCCAGCATTCGCTTCACTTTCCCGGTCTCTAACCGTATCTGTGGATCCGGCCAACCACCCCTGCTTCTCCCAGCACCCGCTTCACTCTCCCGGTCTCTAACCGCATCTGTGGATCCGGCCAAGCCCCCCCTGCTCCCCCCCAGCATCCGCTTCACTTTCCCGGTCTCTAACCGCATCTGTGGATCCGGCCAAACCACCCCTGCTTCTCCCAGCACCCGCTTCACTCTCCTGGTCTCTAACCGCATCTGTGGATCCGGCCAAACCACCCCTGCTCCCCCCCAGCACCTCCTTCACTTTCCTGGTCTCTAAACGCATCTGTGGATCCGGCCAAACCACCCCTGCTTCTCCCAGCACCCGCTTCACTCTCCTGGTCTCTAACCGCATCTGTGGATCCGGCCAAGACACCCCTGCTTCTCCCAGCACCCGCTTCACTCTCCCGGTCTCTAACCGCATCTGTGGATCCGGCCAAACCACCCCTGCTTCTCCCAGCACCCGCTTCACTCTCCTGGTCTCTAACCGCATCTGTGGATCCGGCCAAACCACCCCTGCTCCCCCCAGCACCTCCTTCACTTTCCTGGTCTCTAACCGCATCTGTGGATCCGGCCAAACCACCCCTGCTTCTCCCAGCACCCGCTTCACTCTCCTGGTCTCTAACCGCATCTGTGGATCCGGCCAAACCACCCCTGCTCCCCCCAGCACCTCCTTCACTTTCCTGGTCTCTAACCGCATCTGTGGATCCGGCCAAGACACCCCTGCTTCTCCCAGCACCCGCTTCACTCTCCCGGTCTCTAACCACATCTGTGGATCCGGCCAAGCCACCCCTAGTCCCCCCAGCACCTCCTTCACATACCCGGTCTCTAACCGCATCTGTGGGTCCAGCCAAGTCACCCCTGCTCCCCCCCAGTATTCGCTTCACTTTCCCGGTCTCTAACCGTATCTGTGGATCCGGCCAAACCACCCCTGCTTCTCCCAGCACCCGCTTCACTCTCCCGGTCTCTAACCGCATCTGTGGGTCCAGCCAAGCCACCCCTGCTCCCCCCAGCACCCGCTTTACATGTCTGGTCTCTAACCGCTTCTGTGGAACTAGCCAAGCCCCCCCCCCTGCTCCCCCCAGCATCCGCTTCACTTTCCCGGTCTCTAACCGCATCTGTGGATCTGGCCAAGCCACCCCTGCTCCCCCCAGCACCTCCTTCACATACCCAGTCTCTAACCGCATCTGTGGATCCGGCCAAGCCACTCCTACTCCCCCCAGCACCTCCTTCACATACCCAGTCTCTAACCGCATCTGTGGATCTGGCCAAGCCACTCCTACTCCCCCCAGCACCTCCTTCACATACCCAGTCTCTAACCGCATCTGTGGATCTGGCCAAGCCACTCCTACTCCCCCCAGCACCTCCTTCACATACCCAGTCTCTAACCGCATCTGTGGATCCGGCCAAGACACCCCTGCTCCCCCCCAGCATCCGCTTCACTTTCCCAGTCTCTAACCGCATCTGTGGATCTGGCCAAGCCACCCCTGCTCCCCCCCAGCATTCGCTTCACTTTCCCGGTCTCTAACCGCATATGTGGATCCAGCCAAACCACCCCTGCTTCTCCCAGCACCCGCTTCACTCTCCTGGTCTCTAACCGCATCTGTGGATCCGGCCAAGCCCCCCCTGCTCCCCCCATCACCCGCTTCACTTTCCCAGTCTCTAACCGCATCTGTGGATCCAGCCAAGACCCCCCTGCTCCCCCCCAGCACCCGCTTCACTTTCCCGGTCTCTAACCGCATCTGTGGATCGAGGATCGGACCGTTCAAACGTCAGCAGACTCACAAATAAAAGATGGTCATTATCGAATCGATGGGCAACCACAAGCAAGTAAGTATGTGTGTGTGTGTGTGTGTGTGTGTGTGTGTGTGTGTGTGTGTGTGTGTGTGTGTGTGTGTGTGTGTGTGTGTGTGTGTGTGTGTGTGAGTGAGACTCACATTTGGCCATGCGGTTGAGCACCATGTCAATGAGGATGTAGGTGCCGGTCCTGCCAGTGCCGTCGCTGTGGTTGACACACAACACACAACATGCGTCATGTACAGTAAGTACAGTTGTGTTTCCCTCATTCCTGTGAGAATCCTGCGTATGACTGAGGAATTCAGGTGCGGGACTGTCTTTGTCTTATCGGGTCGGTGGCGCATTCTTTGTGTATTCTAGGGGGACCACACTTTTTGGGGGGAATTTTGCCTATCGTTCAAAATCTTTATGAGAGACAAGAACACACTCGTCTTTTTTCCAAGGATTGTAAAGATGATAAAATGGAGGATTGATTCTGAATCAAATTGTCACCCCAGGAATGGGATCAAACTTTTGGGTGCCCAGAGATTCAAGCCCTTACAGTTAGAGCTGCTAAAAAAAAAACTGATCAGTTGGACATTGTTTACTTCCATGACGACCTGCTTAAAGTTTTGTGCTCAATCAAAAATATCAGGCAGCTAAAATGCATTTTGCATTTTTCCCATCATGCATTGTAATGAATTTAAAAAATGAGTGTAGTTTATGCTGAGTGTGGATCAAAGTTCAATGAGCCGTGTTTGCTGATTTTTTTGTGCTGGTTATTATTTTCCTGTTTTGCACCATGACTAGGGAAGCTTGTCTGGATTGGGCCATACAAGTAAGGTACATCAAATAGTCACCCCACTTGGGCTAATTTTGCTGGGGCTCAGATGGCAGCGGGCAGACACCAAAGTGCTTCTTGGACTGGTGTCATTTAGGCCCAAGACATTGAAGAATGACAAAATAGTTGATGAGAAGTGACTTTACCTGCAGTGGACTATGATTGGACAGGAGCGGCCTCGGTAGCATTTGTTCACCTTCCTGAAAAGCAGAAGCCAGAGCAAACGGGAGCAGGAGAGGAAAAGACAAGATGAATAGAAGAGACTTTAGCAAGGAGATGTGATGGCATGACCAGCAAGGAGGCGGGGCATGAAGGGGGCGGGGCTTAAGGGAGAAGATGTCGTCCCTCCTGCAGCAGCCAGTCACACCTGCCAATGCTCATTTTTGTGACTATGCAACTGGAGGCAGAGTACTAGCTGCAAACCACAAAAATGACACTGGGAGGTGCTGGAGGGTCCACTGGGACAGAGGGAGGGAGAGGGAGGGAGGGAGTGGGTGGACGAGCAAGCCATAGTTCTTTCTAATAATGATGCTGTCCATCTTGACCTCGGACCAGTCTTTTCAGTCACCTGGCAGCATGGACATTGTTGTCTTTCCATCAAGAAATCTACATCAACTCAGATTTATGAAAGCATGTTGCTGAAACGCTCATGCTGATTAGCTGGTGGCCAAACACACCAAAAAAAGCAGGAGGCCATTCTTGTTCTGATTGGGACCAGATTGTAACATATTTACCGAGAGTCAAAATAATATATTTAGTCAAAGTAATACTTAGTCAAAACAACATTTAGTCAAAACAATATTTAGTCAAAATAATATATTTAGCCAAAATAACAACATTTAGTCAAAATAACATTTAGTCAAAATAATATATTTAGTCAAAATAACAACATTTAGTCAAAATAATATATTTAGTCAAAATAATATTTTTAGTCAAAATAACATTTAGTCAAAATAACATTTAGTCAAAATAACAACATTTAGTCAAAATAATATATTTAGTCAAAATAATATTTTTAGTCAAAATAACAACATTTAGTCAAAATAACATTTAGTCAAAATAATATATTTAGTCAAAATAACAATATTTAGTCAAAATAATATATTTAATCAAAATAATATTTTTAGTCAAAATAACAACATTTAGTCAAAATAACATTTAGTCAAAATAACAACATTTAGTCAAAATAATATATTTAGTCAAAATAACATATTTGGTCAAAATAACATTTAGTCAAAATAATATGTTTAGTCCCAATAATATATTTAGTCAAAATAACAACATTTAGTCAAAATAATATATTAAGTCAAAATAATGTATTTAGTCAAAATAACATTTAGTCAAAATAACATATTTAGTCAAAATAACAACATTTAGTCAAAATAATATATTAAGTCAAAATAATGTATTTAGTCAAAATAACAATATTTAGTCAAAATAACAATATTTAGTCAAAATAACATATTTAGTCAAAATAACAATATTTAGTCAAAATAACATATTTAGTCAAAATAACAACATTTAGTCAAAATATGTTTAGTCACAATAATATATTTAGTCAAAATAACAACATTTAGTCAAAATAATATATTAAGTCAAAATAATGTATTTAGTCAAAATAACAACATTTAGTCAAAATAAAATATTTAGTTAAAATAATGTATTTAGTCAAAATAACAACATTTAGTCAAAATAAAATATTCCCTTTTGGGGTCACAGGGGGCGCTGAAGCCTATCTCAGCTGCATTCGGGCGGAAGGCAGGGTACACCCTGGACAAGTCACAATCTCATTCTTTATGTGCAATACTGTTGTTTGGATGTACTTTATGTGGAATATTGTTGTGTTGATGTGCTTTATGTGGAATATTGTTGTGTTGATGTGCTTTATGTAGAATATTGTTGTGCTGATGTACTGTTTGTGGAATATTGTTGTGTTGATGTACTTTATGTGGAATATTGTTGTGTTGATGTACTGTATGTGGAATATTGTTGTGTTGATGTACTTTATGTGGAATATTGTTGTGTTGATGTGCTTTATGTAGAATATTTTTGTGCTGATGTACCTTATGTGGAATATTGTTGTGCTGATGTACTGTTTGTGGAATATTGTTGTGTTGATGTACTTTATGTGGAATGTTGTGTTGATGTACTTTATGTTGAATATAGTTGTGTTGATGTGCTCTATGTGGAACATAGTTGTGTTGATGTACTTTATGTGGAATATTGTTGTGCTGATGTGCTTCATGTGGAATATTGTTGTTTATGTGTTTTATGTGGAATATTGTTGTTTTGCTGTACTTTATGTGGAATATTGTTGTGTTGATGTACTTTATGTGGAATATTGTTGTTTATGTGTTTTATGTGAAATATTGTTGTGTTGATGTACTTTATGTGGAATATTGTTGTGTTTATGTACTTTATGTGGAATATTGTTGTTTATGTGTTTTATGTGGAATATTGTTGTTTTGCTGTACTTTATGTGGAATATTGTTGTGTTGATGTACTTTATGTGGAATATTGTTGTTTATGTGTTTTATGTGAAATATTGTTGTGTTGATGTACTTTATGTGGAATATTGTTGTGTTTATGTACTTTATGTGGAATATTGTTGTGTTGCTGTACTTTATGTGGAATATTGTTGTGTTGATGTACTTTATGTGGAATATTGTTGTGTTGATGTGCTCTATGTGGAATGTAGTAGTGCTGATGTCCTTTAAGTGAAACATAGTTGTGTTGGTTTAAATTATGTGAAACATAGTTGTGTTGGTGTACTTTATGTGGAATATAGTTGTGTTGATATGCTCTATGTGGAATATTGTTGTGTTGATGTACTTTATGTGTAAGATAGTTGTGTTGGTGTACTTTATGTGTAACATAGTTGTGTTGGTGTACTTTATGTGGAATATAGTTGTGTTGATGTGCTCTATGTGGAATATTGTTGTGTTGATTTACTTGATGTGGACCATAGTAGTGTTGATGTACTTTATGTGGAATATAGTTGTTTTTATGTACTTTATGTGGAACATAGTTGTGTTGATGTACTTTGTGTAACATAGTAGTCTTGATGTACTTCATGTGGAATATAGTTGTTTTGATGTACTTTATGTGGAACATAGTTGTGTTGATGTACTTTATGTGGAACATAGTTGTGTTGATGTACTTTGTGTAACATAGTAGTGTTGATGTACTTCATGTGGAATATAGTGGTTTTGATGTACTTTATGTGTAACATAGTTGTGTTGGTGTACTTTATGTGTAACATAGTTGTGTTGGTGTACTTTATGTGGAATATAGTTGTGTTGATGTGCTCTATGTGGAATATTGTTGTGTTGATTTACTTGATGTGGAACATAGTAGTGTTGATGTACTTTATGTGGGATATAGTTGTTTTTATGTACTTTATGTGGAACATAGTTTTGTTGATGTACTTTGTGTAACATAGTAGTCTTGATGTACTTCATGTGGAATATAGTTGTTTTGATGTACTTTATGTGGAATATAGTTGTGTTGATGTACTTCATGTGGAACATAGTTGTGTTGATGTACTTTGTGTAACATAGTAGTGTTGATGTACTTCATGTGGAATATAGTGGTTTTGATGTACTTTATGTGGAACATAGTTGTGTTGATGTACTTTATGTGGAATATAGTTGTGTTGATGTGCTCTATGTGGAATATAGTTGTGTTGCTGTACTTGATGTGGAACATTGTTGTGTTGATGTACTTTATGTGGAACATTGTTGTGTTGATGTACTTTATGTGTAACATAGTTGTGTTGGTGTACTTTATGTGTAACATAGTTGTGTTGGTGTACTTTATGTGGAATATAGTTGTGTTGATGTACTTTATGTGGAACACAGTTGTGTTGATGTACTTCATGTGGAATATAGTTGTGTTGATGTACTTTATGTGGAATATAGTTGTTTTGATGTACTTTATGTGGAACGTAGTTGTGTTGATGTACTTTATGTGGAATATAGTTGTGTTGATGTGCTGTATGTGGAATATAGTTGTGTTGCTGTACTTGATGTGGAATATTGTTGTGTTGATGTGCTTTATGTGGAATATTGTTGTGTTATGTGGAATAGTGTTGTGTCGATGTACTTTATGTGGGATATTGTTGTGTTGGTGTAATTTATGTGGAATATTGTTGTGTTGGTGTACTTTATGTGGAATATTGTTGTGTTGATGTACTGATGTGGAATATAGTTGTGTTGATGTGCTGTATGTGGGATATCATTGTGTTGATGTACTTTATGTGGAATATAGTTGTTTTAGTGTACTTTATGTGGAATATTGTTGTGTTGATGTACTTTATGTTGAATATAGTTGTGTTGATGTGCTCTATGTGGAACACAGTTGTGTTGATGTACTTCATGTGGAATATAGTTGGTTTGATGTACTTTATGTGGAATATAGTTGTTTTGATGTACTTTATGTGGAATATCATTGTGTTTATGTACTTTATGTGGAATATAGTTGTTTTAGTGTACTTTATGTGGAATATTGTTGTGTTGATGTACTTTATGTTGAATATAGTTGTGTTGATGTGCTCTATGTGGAACACAGTTGTGTTGATGTACTTCATGTGGAATATAGTTGTTTTGATGTACTTTATGTGGAATATAGTTGTTTTGATGTACTTTATGTGGAATATCATTGTGTTGATGTACTTTATGTGGAATATAGTTGTTTTAGTGTACTTTATGTGGAATATTGTTGTGTTGATGTACTTTATGTTGGATATAGTTGTGTTGATGTGCTCTATGTGGAACACAGTTGTGTTGATGTACTTCATGTGGAATATAGTTGTTTTGATGTACTTTATGTGGAACATAGTTGTGTTGATGTACTTTATGTGGAATATAGTTGTGTTGATGTGCTCTATGTGGAACACAGTTGTGTTGATGTACTTCATGTGGAATATAGTTGTTTTGATGTACTTTATGTGGAATATAGTTGTTTTGATGTACTTTATGTGGAATACAGTTGTGTTGATGTGCTCTATGTGGAATATTGTTGTGTTGGTGTACTTTATGTGGAATATAGTTGTGTTGATGTGCTGTATGTGGAATATCGTTGTGTTGATGTACTTTATGTGGAATATAGTTGTTTTAGTGTACTTTATGTGGAACATAGTTGTGTTGATGTACTTTATGTTGAATATAGTTGTGTTGATGTGCTCTATGCGGAACATAGTTGTGTTGATGTACTTTATGTGGAACATTGTTGTGTTGATGTGCTCAATGTGGAATATAGTTGTGGTGCTGTACTTGATGTGGAACATAGTTGTGTCGATGTACCTTATGTGGTATATTGCTGTGTTGATGTCCTTTATGTGGAACACAGTTGTGTTGGTGTATTTTATGTGGAACATAGTTGTGTTGGTGTACTTTATGTTGAATATAGTTGTGTTGATGTGCTTTATGTGGAATATTGTTGTGTTGATGTGCTTTATGTGGAATATTGTTGTGTTATGTGGAATAGTGTTGTGTTGGTGTACTTTAGGTGGAACATTGTTGTGTTATGTGGAATAGTGTTGTGTTGTTGTACTTTAGGTGGAATAGTGTTGTGTTGATCTACTTTGTGGAATATTGTTGTGTCGATGTTCTTCATGTGGGATATTGTTGTGTTGATGTACTTAATGTAGAACATAGTTGTGTTGGTGTACTTAATGCGGAACATAGTTGTGTTGATGTACTTTATGTGGAACATTGTTGTGTTGATGTGCTCAATGTGGAATATAGTTGTGGTGCTGTACTTGATGTGGAACATAGTTGTGTCGATGTACCTTATGTGGAATATTGTTGTGTTGATGTACTTTATGTGGAACACAGTTGTGTTGGTGTATTTTATGTGGAACATAGTTGTGTTGGTGTACTTTATGTTGAATATAGTTGTGTTGATGTGCTTTATGTGGAATATTGTTGTGTTGATGTGCTTTATGTGGAATATTGTTGTGTTATGTGGAATAGTGTTGTGTTGGTGTACTTTAGGTGGAACATTGTTGTGTTATGTGGAATAGTGTTGTGTTGGTGTACTTTAGGTGGAATAGTGTTGTGTTGATCTACTTTGTGGAATATTGTTGTGTCAATGTTCTTCATGTGGAATATTGTTGTGTTGATGTACTTAATGTGGAACATAGTTGTGTTGATGTACTTAATGTGGAACATAGTTGTGTTGGTGTACTTTATGTGGAACATAGTTGTAGATCCCCACCTGCGGAAGTCCAGCAGGGGGCGTGTGGAGGTGGGTATGCCGTCAGCGGGCCAGCTGAGGAGGTGGAATTGGGTCAGGGTTCTAGTTTCTTGGGTCTGCAGGTTCTTCAGGTAGAAGCTGCGCACCAGGAAGTCCTTGCACCAGATGTGTTCTGACACCAGGTTGACCTGCAGCAGGAATAAACAGACGCTGAGAAGGTAAACACCACATCACCCAAGTCTCACTTTGCACCCTCACACACTTTTTCAATCGTCCAATCAGCAGTCGGGGGCACATTCACGGCCTCACAGACGGCCAGCAATCATAGAACTGATCTTTTACTTGCTACAATAATAATTATTATAAGACAACTTTTCAACACAGGTCAGTTAGAAAAACTCCCTCTGGTGGCAAAAATAAATATAATTTTTTTCAATGAACTCACCAAAATTGGGAGAGTTCTAATAATTGGTGCCGTGACCCGGATTCTTGGACTGTTGATTGTTTTGTGTTTTTTAAATGTAGAATGGCGATGAATAAGAATCACGCTGAACAAAACTATGGTCTACCGAGGGCGCGTTTGTATATATATATATATATATATATATATATATATATATATATATATATATATATATATATATATATTAGGGATGCACTCAAATGAAAATTTCTGGCCGAAGCCGAATAAAACTAAAACGCTTGGCCGAATACCGAATAATGAATGCAGTTTTTCACAATTTTTTTAATATTGCATAAATAGCCTAGAATAAATATTTCGACATGTTTTTCAAATAAAGTAATTTTTTATTGAATATTGACATGTTTTTAATATTCCAGTAGCCTTTGCTTTTACAAAAAAAAGCACAACGTTTTTCATTTATATTAGGCCTTCAAACAAAACATGCATTCCAAAAAAAAAAAAACAAAGTGCATTAAAGTGGATAAACCCACAACAAACAAATTGTTGTCCTTTTGGCAAAAGTCTGCTTAGCCACAGTAGATATGCTAATAATGTAAACAGAAGGCTCAAGTAAATCTCAATTAAGTGTGTGCTTGTAACCTCATACACTTATACAGGTAGCCTACACAACAGGCTAATAATGTAAACAGAGGCCCCACTAAATCTCAATAAGTGTGTGCTTGTAACCTCATACACTTATACAGGTACACAACATATCCCAACGTCACCGCACGTTGGTTGATTGCGTAACCGCGTCAAAAAATTGCGTCACACGCCACTTTTCGGCCTTGTTTTTAACTCATTAACCCGGAGGCCGAATGTGTTTTTTTTTTGCCATATTCGGCCGAATATATTCGGTTACCGATTAATCGTTGCATCCCTAATATATATATATATACATACAGCTGTATGAATAACATGCAACAAATCATTTCAAACTACAACAAAGCAATTGCAAAAGGACTGCCTACCCCCAGACTAAACGACTCTGAAACCAATAATGAATGTAACTGTCGCAAGAAACCTGATTGCCCTCTCAACGGGGGGTGCTTACAGACATCAGTCGTTTACCAAGCAAAGGTAATACGCAAGGACATTAACACATCCGACACGTACGTAGGATTAACCGAAGGAGCGTTCAAAACAAGATGGAATAATCACAACGCCTCCTTTAGAAACCAGACTTTGCAGAATTCTACAGAACTCAGCAAACACATTTGGAACCTCAAAGACAATAATGTTGAATATTCAATAACATGGCAAATTCTTGCATCCAGCACACCTTACAACAGTGGTAATAAAAGATGCAACCTATGCTTAAAAGAGAAACTGTTTATTATATATCATCCAGATCTATCATCCCTCAACAAGCGCAGTGAAATCATTTCAACATGCCGCCACAGACGGAAACACCTCCTAGGTAACACATGAGCCAATCACCACGCTCCTACGCCCGCCTGTACCCACCCACTCTGTGCTCTATATAAACCATTGTATGTGAATGCTTCCATTAAAATCTCCTGATGATTGAGGGAACCCCTCATGAAACAGTTCTGTAGAGATGAAGTAGTCTTGTGATTTTTTCCCACACCTACATATATATACATATATATATATATACCCACACAATTTGGACCAACTGCCAATTGAAATAAATGCAATACCCGAGTTTGACACCAGGAGGAGACATTCTACCAAAGCAAGTGGTGACTATTGAGGACCCCCCATGTGGTGCACGAAGGAGCAGGGAGACCCACCTCGTAGATGTGGTACAGGGAGGAACCCTCGTCAGGCCAGTACCTGGCGCTTTGTTTCTGTCCGTCCTCCACTAGAGCCGACATCATCACGATCACGGTGCAGCCGTTCTCCCACACCATCTGCACAGCGGGCACACAAAGCCCGGGTGGAGCATGTAGACCTTTTTGAAACCAAGAGCTACTTCTTGGGTACTGATCAATGCGAAGGGCTACCAGTTTGATACGATCCAGTCCAATCCACTTGATTTATTTAGCACATTGAAACAACAAGAACGTCTCCAAAGTGCTGCACAGCCATGTTAAAAACAATATTATGCTCTAGGTCTGGGTTTCCCTGCTTAGGCTGTTGCCCCCGCGACCCAACCTCGGGTAAGCGGAAGATGACGGATGGATGGATATATATTTGTCAGTCATCTGCATAAAAGTGATAAAACACTCCATGTTTCTTAAAAAATCTCTCCAAGAGGGAGGAGATAAAGAGCAAACAGGACGGGGCCTAAAATAGATCCTTGGGGGACACCACAGTAAAGCGGGGCATATTTCACTGGGGCACGTGCCCCAGTACAGTATTAGGTCTAGTGACGCCCCTGGGTGGTGTCCCCCCGGCCTGACAGAGAAGGACCTCTCTGAAGGACTGTGACGCAGTCCCCCTGACACCCACACAGTCTCTCAGGCCGCTCTAAAAGAATTGTGTGGTGGACTGTGTCAAAGGCAGCTGGAAGATCTAAAAGCCACTAAAATGGCAGAGACGCCACTAAAAGCCGGTCGTTAAAAACCTTTAAAAGTGCAGATTCAAAGCTTTGTATCCAGACTGAAATGGATCTAAAGTGCTATTTTCAGCTAAAAAAAAAAAGGCTGCAGTTGCACAAAAACGCATTTCTCCAAAAATTTTCGACACAAAAGGTTATTTGGAAACGGGCCGATAATTTGACAAATTTGTCAGATGAAGACTTTGGTTTTTTAATCAAAGGCTCAACAACTCAAGTCACATCTTAAGTGCTTCCTGTGCACTTAAGATGTGACTTTAAGGTTTTACTACTTACGTATAAAATACTACACGGTCTAGCTCCAGCCTATCTTGCCGATTGTATTGTACCATATGTCCCGGCAAGAAATCTGCGTTCAAAGGACTCCGGCTTATTAGTGATTCCTAGAGCCCAAAAAAAGTCTGCGGGCTATAGAGCGTTTTCCGTTCGGGCTCCAGTACTCTGGAATGCCCTCCCGGTAACAGTTCGAGATGCTACCTCAGTAGAAGCATTTAAGTCACACCTTAAAACTCATCTGTATACTCTAGCCTTTAAATAGACCTCCTTTTTAGACCAGTTGATCTGCCGTTTCTTTTCTTTCTCCTATGTCCCCCCCTCCCTTGTGGAGGGGGTCCGGTCCGATGACCATGGATGAAGTACTGGCTGTCCAGAGTCGAGACCCAGGAAGGACCGCTCGCCTGTATCGGTTGGGGACATCTCTACGCTGCTGATCCGCTTGAGATGGTTTCCTGTGGACGGGACTCTCGCTGCTGTCTTGGATCCGCTTGAACTGAACTCTCGCGGCTGTGTTGGAGCCACTATGGATTGAACTTTCACAGTATCATGTTAGACCCGCTCGACATCCATTGCTTTCGGTCCCCTAGAGGGGGGGGGGTTGCCCACATCTGAGGTCCTCTCCAAGGTTTCTCATAGTCAGCATTGTCACTGGCGTCCCACTGGATGTGAATTCTCCCTGCCCACTGGGTGTGAGTTTTCCTTGCCCTTTTGTGGGTTCTTCCGAGGATGTTGTAGTCGTAATGATTTGTGCAGTCCTTTGAGACATTTGTGATTTGGGGCTATATAAATAAACATTGATTGATTGATTGATTGAACAACAGTTCTACCAACAGCGGCATAGCTCGGTTGGTAGAGCGGCCGTGCCAGCAACTTGAGGGTTGCAGGTTTGATTCCCGCTTCCCCCATCCTAGTCACTGCCGTTGTGTCCTTGGGCAAGACACTTTACCCACCTGCTCCCGGTGCCACCCACACTGCTTTAAATGCAACTTAGATATTGGGTTTCACTATGTAAAGCGCTTTGAGTCACTAGAGAAAAAGCGCTATATAAATATAACTCACTTCACTTTTACAAAAAGAGCTGTTTTACACACTTTAATAAATTGGCAGAAATAGCAAATTTGCTCAATTTAATTATTAATAATTAATAGTGTTTATCTTCGTGGAAACACTGATCATCTTAATGATTTCTCACAATAAATATATATAAAAAACTGAGAAATAGTTTTAAAAATATATTTCAACTCTTTAAAATTCAACTGAAAAAAAAGAGGAAAACAAGCTAATTCGAATCTTTTTGAAATTTTTTTAAAAATAATTTATGATAATTTTTCCTGATTAAGATTAATTTTAGAATTTTGATGACATGTTTTAAATAAGTTAAAATCCAATCTGCACTTTGTTAGAATATAGAACAAATCCATCCTTCCATCCATTTTCTACCGCTTATTCCCTTTGGGGTCACGGGTGCCTGTCTCAGCTACAATCAGGCAGAAGGCGGCGTACACCCTGGACAAGTCGCCACCTCATCGCAGGCTGTATTTCTAACAAAGACAAATATTTTTGGGGAATTTTAATCATAATAAGTTTGAAGAAATAATTCACAAATATTCTTCGTTGGAAAAACAGGAGCTAAAATGAAGAATTAAATTAAAATTGATTTATTATTCTATACAAAACAAAAATAAATTTACGTGAACATTGATTTAAATTGTCAGGAAAGAAGAGGAGGGAATTTAAAAGGTAAAAAGGTATATGTGTTTAAAAATCCTAAAATCATTTTTAAGGTTGTATTTTTTTCTTTAAAAATCGTCTTTCTGAAGGTTATAAGAAGCAAAGTAAAAAAAAAAAAAATGAATTTATTTAAACAAGTGAAGACCAAGTCTTTCAAATATTTTCTTGGATTTTCAAATTCTATTTGAGTTTTGTCTCTCTTAGGGCATTGGTCGGGTCCGCTTTGGCTGCTGCCCCCGCGACCCAAGCCCTGGTCTAAGTCAGACCTACATAGAGGTTTTTGTTTCATGTCTCTACGACATTCCTAACAGCAGTAACAAGCAGTTTTGTCTGTGTTTTTTCCTAGGGGGCGCTAGAGCGCAATTTTGATCTTTGGGGTGTGATTTTTTTATTAGATGGCAATTTTTGCCAGTCCTGATGTGTGTGTCAAATTTGGTGAGTTTGGAAGCAAGTTAAAGGGGTCAAATTACAGCTCGGATTTTCTGGATGTTGTTGATAAATGGCTTTCGCTTGGCATAGTAGAGCTTTAACTTGCAGTTTGAAGCATTTTAAGGGGGTCATATTAGTTTAAAAAATAGAGGCAGCTCACTGGTAAGTGCTGCTATTTGAGCTATTTTTAGAACAGGCCAGCGGGCGACTCATCTGGTCCTTACGGGCGACCTGGTGCCCGCGGGCAACGCGTTGGTGACCCCTGTTCTAGAGCATGGTAGCATCCTAGCCCATAATGGCATGTAGAGCATCATAGCCCATGTAGAGCAGACTTGAAGGAGGCCTTCAGGTCTGACCAGGTGTGAAGGTGTGGCCTGACTGACCTGCCAGAAGTCGGCCACGGTGTGAGTCAGAGGTCCCTGGGTGGCGATGTAAGATGGCTGCCGAGGGTCGTGGTCAAACTGCAGGTTGAGAAATGAGAGCGAGGTTAGGTTGGAAGGAGACCAGATGGAGAGTTCCAGAGTCCTGGACCCAATCATCACTCATCAGGTCCTGGTCACCAGGTCCTGGTCTGCATGCAAGTGCTTACCCAGGTCCTGGTCATCAGGTCCTGTGCTTACCCAGGTCCTGGTCATCAGGTCCTGGTCTGCATGAAAGTGCTTACCCAGGTCCTGGTAATCAGGTCCTGTGCTTACCCAGGTCCTGGTCATCAGGTCCTGGTCTGCATGCAAGTGCTTACCCAGGTCCTGGTCATCAGGTCCTGTGCTTACCCAGGTCCTGGTCATCAGGTCCTGGTCTGCATGAAAGTGCTTACCCAGGTCCTGGTAATCAGGTCCTGTGCTTACCCAGGTCCTGGTCATCAGGTCCTGGTCTGCATGCAAGTGCTTACCCAGGTCCTGGTCATCAGGTCCTGGTCTGCATGCAAGTACTTACCACAAAGCTGGCGTTGATGTAATCTTGTTTTTTGGGGTTGACGTCCTTTTTCAGCTTCACCCGTGAGTGATCATCTGGGGACAAACAGATAAAAATACATTTGAATAATTTCTTATATTTGCACAGTTTTTTTCCTTTTTCATTTGTCCCACTTTTATTATTATTTGTATTTTGCAATTTTACTTTTCATCCCAACTCTTTCACCGTATTTCTTCTTTAGCTTCTGCAGTGTTTATGTTCTTTGTTTTTTAAACATGCTATATAAATAAATAAATTGTTGTAAACGTGCTATATAAATAAATAAATTGTTGTAAACATGCTATATAAATAAATAAATTGTTGTAAACGTGCTATATAAATATTATATACATTTTTGTGAACATGCTATATAAATAAATAAATTGTTGTCAACATGCTATATAAATAAATAAATTGTTGTAAACGTGCTATATAAATAAATAAATTGCTGTAAACATGCTATATAAATAAATAAATTGTTGTAAACGTGCTATATAAATATTATATAAATTGTTGTAAACATGCTATATAATTAAATAAATAAATTGTTGTCAACATGCTATATAAATAAATAAATTGTTGTAAACGTGCTATATAAATAAATAAATAGTTGTAAACATGCTACATGAATAAATAAATTGTTGTAAACGTGCTATATAAATATTATATAAATTGTTGTAAACATGCTATATAAATAAATTGTTGTAAACGTGCTATATAAATAAATAAATTGCTGTAAACGTGCTGTATAAATCAATAAATTGTTGTAAACATGCTATATAAATAAATAAATTGTTGTAAATGTGCTATAGAAATAAATAAATTGTTGTAAACGTGCTATAGAAATAAATAAATTGTTGTAAACGTGCTATATAAATAAATAAATAGTTGTAAACGTGCTGTCTGAATAAATTGTTGTCAACATGCTATATAAATAAATTGTTGTAAACGTGCTATATAAATAAATAAATTGCTGTAAACGTGCTATATAAATAAATTGTTGTAAACGTGCTATATAAATATTATATAAATTGTTGTAAACATGCTATATAAATAAATAAATTGTTGTAAACTTGCAATATAAATAAATCGTTGTGAAAACATACTATATAAATAAATTGTTGTAAATGTGCTATATAAATAAAGAAATGTAAACGTCCTATGTAAATAAATTGTTGTAAACATGTTGTATAAACAAATAAATAGTTGTAAACCAAAACTAAACCTATTCTTTTGTGTCAGGTAATAGAATGACTAAGTTGAGTAGAAGCATGTGTCAGGCAATAGAATGACTAAGTTGAGTAGAAGCATGTGTCAGGCAACAGAATGACTAAGTTGAGTAAAAGCATGTGTCAGGTAATAGAATGACTAAGTTGAGTAGAAGCATGTGTCAGGCAATAGAATGACTAAGTTGAGTAGAAGCATGCGTCAGGCAATAGAATGACTAAGTTGAGTAAAATCATGTGTCAGGCAATAGAATGACTAAGTTGAGTAGAAGCATGTGTCAGGCAATAGAATGACTAAGTTGAGTAGAAGCATTTGTCAGGCAATATAATGACTAAGTTGAGTAGAAGCATGTGTCAGGCAATAGAATGACTAAGTTGAGTAGAAACATGTGTCGGGCAATAGAATGACTAAGTTGAGTAGAAGCATGTGTCAGGTAATAGAATGACTAAGTTGAGTAGAAGCATGTGTCAGGTAATAGAATGACTAAGTTGAGCATAAGCATGTGTCAGGTAATAGAATGACTAAGTTGAGTAGAAGCATGTGTCAGGCAATAGAATGACTAAGTTGAGTAGAAGCATGTGTCAGGCAATAGAATGACTAAGTTGAGTAAAATCATGTGTCAGGTGATAGAATGACTAAGTTGAGTAGAAGCATGTGTCAGGCAATAGAATGACTAAGTTGAGTAGAAGCATGTGTCAGGCAATAGAATGACTAAGTTGAGTAAAATCATGTGTCAGGTAATAGAATGACTAAGTTGAGTAGAAGCATGTGTCAGGCAATAGAATGACTAAGTTGAGTAGAAACATGTGTCAGGTAATAGAATGACTAAGTTGAGTAAAATCATGTGTCAGGCAATAGAATGACTAAGTTGAGTAGAAACATGTGTCAGGCAATAGAATGACTAAGTTGAGCAGAAGCATGTGTCAGGTAATAGAATGACTAAGTTGAGTAGAAGCATGTGTCGGGTAATAGAATGACTGACTAAGTTGAGTAGAAGCATGTGTCTGGTAATAGAATGACTGACTAAGTTGAGTAGAAGCATGTGTCAGGCAATAGAATGACTAAGTTGAGTAGAAGCATGTGTCAGGTAACAGAATGACTAAGTTGAGTAAAAGCATGTGTCAGGTAATAGAATGACTAAGTTGAGTAGAAGCATGTGTCAGGCAATAGAATGACTAAGTTGAGTAGAAACATGTGTCAGGCAATAGAATGACTAAGTTGAGTAAAATCATGTGTCAGGCAATAGAATGACTGAGTTGAGTAGAAGCATGTGTCAGGCAATAGAATGACTAAGTTGAGTAGAAGCATGTGTCAGGCAATATAATGACTAAGTTGAGTAGAAGCATGCGTCAGGCAATAGAATGACTAAGTTGAGTAGAAACATGTGTCAGGCAATAGAATGACTAAGTTGAGTAGAAGCATGTGTCAGGTAATAGAATGACTAAGTTGAGTAGAAGCATGTGTCAGGTAACAGAATGACTAAGTTGAGCATAAGCATGTGTCAGGTAATAGAATGACTAAGTTGAGTAGAAGCATGTGTCAGGCAATAGAATGACTAAGTTGAGTAGAAGCATGTGTCAGGCAACAGAATGACTAAGTTGAGTAAAAGCATGTGTCAGGTAATAGAATGACTAAGTTGAGTAGAAGCATGTGTCAGGCAATAGAATGACTAAGTTGAGTAGAAGCATGCGTCAGGCAATAGAATGACTAAGTTGAGTAAAATCATGTGTCAGGCAATAGAATGACTAAGTTGAGTAGAAGCATGTGTCAGGCAATAGAATGACTAAGTTGAGTAGAAGCATTTGTCAGGCAATATAATGACTAAGTTGAGTAGAAGCATGTGTCAGGCAATAGAATGACTAAGTTGAGTAGAAACATGTGTCGGGCAATAGAATGACTAAGTTGAGTAGAAGCATGTGTCAGGTAATAGAATGACTAAGTTGAGTAGAAGCATGTGTCAGGTAATAGAATGACTAAGTTGAGCATAAGCATGTGTCAGGTAATAGAATGACTAAGTTGAGTAGAAGCATGTGTCAGGCAATAGAATGACTAAGTTGAGTAGAAGCATGTGTCAGGCAATAGAATGACTAAGTTGAGTAAAATCATGTGTCAGGTGATAGAATGACTAAGTTGAGTAGAAGCATGTGTCAGGCAATAGAATGACTAAGTTGAGTAGAAGCATGTGTCAGGCAATAGAATGACTAAGTTGAGTAAAATCATGTGTCAGGTAATAGAATGACTAAGTTGAGTAGAAGCATGTGTCAGGCAATAGAATGACTAAGTTGAGTAGAAACATGTGTCAGGTAATAGAATGACTAAGTTGAGTAAAATCATGTGTCAGGCAATAGAATGACTAAGTTGAGTAGAAACATGTGTCAGGCAATAGAATGACTAAGTTGAGCAGAAGCATGTGTCAGGTAATAGAATGACTAAGATGAGTAGAAGCATGTGTCGGGTAATAGAATGACTGACTAAGTTGAGTAGAAGCATGTGTCTGGTAATAGAATGACTGACTAAGTTGAGTAGAAGCATGTGTCAGGCAATAGAATGACTAAGTTGAGTAGAAGCATGTGTCAGGTAACAGAATGACTAAGTTGAGTAAAAGCATGTGTCAGGTAATAGAATGACTAAGTTGAGTAGAAGCATGTGTCAGGCAATAGAATGACTAAGTTGAGTAGAAACATGTGTCAGGCAATAGAATGACTAAGTTGAGTAAAATCATGTGTCAGGCAATAGAATGACTGAGTTGAGTAGAAGCATGTGTCAGGCAATAGAATGACTAAGTTGAGTAGAAGCATGTGTCAGGCAATATAATGACTAAGTTGAGTAGA
Source organism: Nerophis ophidion (assembly GCF_033978795.1). Taxonomy (NCBI): domain Eukaryota; kingdom Metazoa; phylum Chordata; class Actinopteri; order Syngnathiformes; family Syngnathidae; genus Nerophis; species Nerophis ophidion. The sequence goes on along the minus strand of NC_084629.1, from coordinate 40,221,774 downwards.
AGCATGCGTCAGGCAATAGAATGACTAAGTTGAGTAGAAACATGTGTCAGGCAATAGAATGACTAAGTTGAGTAGAAGCATGTGTCAGGTAATAGAATGACTAAGTTGAGTAGAAGCATGTGTCAGGTAACAGAATGACTAAGTTGAGCATAAGCATGTGTCAGGTAATATAATGACTAAGTTGAGTAGAAGCATGTGTCGGGCAATAGAATGACTAAGTTGAGTAGAAGCATGTGTCAGGCAATAGAATGACTAAGTTGAGTAAAATCATGTGTCAGGTAATAGAATGACTAAGTTGAGTAGAAGCATGTGTCAGGCAATAGAATGACAAAGTTGAGTAGAAGCATGTGTCAGGCAATAGAATGACTAAGTTGAGTAAAATCATGTGTCAGGTAATAGAATGACTAAGTTGAGTAGAAGCATGTGTCAGGCAATAGAATGACTAAGTTGAGTAGAAACATGTGTCAGGCAATAGAATGACTAAGTTGAGTAGAAGCATGTGTCAGGCAATAGAATGACTAAGTTGAGTAGAAGCATGTGCCAGGCAATAGAATGACTAAGTTGAGTAGAAGCATGTGTCAGGCAATAGAATGACTAAGTTGAGTAAAATCATGTGTCAGGCAATAGAATGACTAAGTTGAGTAGAAGCATGTGTCAGGCAATAGAATGACTAAGTTGAGTAGAAGCATGTGTCAGGTAATAGAATGACTAAGTTGAGTAGAAGCATGTGTCGGGTAATAGAATGACTGACTAAGTTGAGTAGAAGCATGTGTCAGGTAATAGAATGACTGACTAAGTTGAGTAGAAGCATGTGTCAGGCAATAGAATGACTAAGTTGAGTAGAAGTATGTGTCAGGTAACAGAATGACTAAGTTGAATAAAAGCATGTGTCAGGTAATAGAATGACTAAGTTGAGTAGAAGCATGTGTCAGGCAATAGAATGACTAAGTTGAGTAGAAGCATGTGTCAGGCAATAGAATGGCTAAGTTGAGTAAAATCATGTGTCAGGCAATAGAATGACTGAGTTGAGTAGAAGCATGTGTCAGGCAATAGAATGACTAAGTTGAGTAGAAGCATGTGTCAGGCAATATAATGACTAAGTTGAGTAGAAGCATGCGTCAGGCAATAGAATGACTAAGTTGAGTAGAAACATGTGTCAGGCAATAGAATGACTAAGTTGAGTAGAAGCATGTGTCAGGTAATAGAATGACTAAGTTGAGTAGAAGCATGTGTCAGGTAATAGAATGACTAAGTTGAGCATAAGCATGTGTCAGGTAATAGAATGACTAAGTTGAGTAGAAGCATGTGTCAGGCAATAGAATGACTAAGTTGAGTAGAAGCATGTGTCAGGCAATAGAATGACTAAGTTGAGTAAAATCATGTGTCAGGCAATAGAATGACTAAGTTGAGTAGAAGCATGTGTCAGGTAATAGAATGACTAAGTTGAGTAGAAGCATGTGTCAGGCAATAGAATGACTAAGTTGAGTAGAAACATGTGTCGGGCAATAGAATGACTAAGTTGAGTAGAAGCATGTGTCAGGTAATAGAATGACTAAGTTGAGTAGAAGCATGTGTCAGGTAATAGAATGACTAAGTTGAGCATAAGCATGTGTCAGGTAATAGAATGACTAAGTTGAGTAGAAGCATGTGTCAGGCAATAGAATGACTAAGTTGAGTAGAAGCATGTGTCAGGCAATAGAATGACTAAGTTGAGTAGAAACATGTGTCAGGCAATAGAATGACTAAGTTGAGTAAAATCATGTGTCAGGCAATAGAATGACTGAGTTGAGTAGAAGCATGTGTCAGGCAATAGAATGACTAAGTTGAGTAGAAGCATGTGTCAGGCAATATAATGACTAAGTTGAGTAGAAGCATGCGTCAGGCAATAGAATGACTAAGTTGAGTAGAAACATGTGTCAGGCAATAGAATGACTAAGTTGAGTAGAAGTATGTGTCAGGTAATAGAATGACTAAGTTGAGTAGAAGCATGTGTCAGGTAATAGAATGACTAAGTTGAGCATAAGCATGTGTCAGGTAATATAATGACTAAGTTGAGTAGAAGCATGTGTCAGGCAATAGAATGACTAAGTTGAGTAGAAGCATGTGTCAGGCAATAGAATGACTAAGTTGAGTAAAATCATGTGTCAGGTAATAGAATGACTAAGTTGAGTAGAAGCATGTGTCAGGCAATAGAATGACAAAGTTGAGTAGAAGCATGTGTCAGGCAATAGAATGACTAAGTTGAGTAAAATCATGTGTCAGGTAATAGAATGACTAAGTTGAGTAGAAGCATGTGTCAGGCAATAGAATGACTAAGTTGAGTAGAAACATGTGTCAGGCAATAGAATGACTAAGTTGAGTAGAAGCATGTGTCAGGCAATAGAATGACTAAGTTGAGTAGAAGCATGTGTCAGGCAATAGAATGACTAAGTTGAGTAGAAGCATGTGTCAGGCAATAGAATGACTAAGTTGAGTAAAATCATGTGTCAGGCAATAGAATGACTAAGTTGAGTAGAAGCATGTGTCAGGCAATAGAATGACTAAGTTGAGTAGAAGCATGTGTCAGGTAATAGAATGACTAAGTTGAGTAGAAGCATGTGTCGGGTAATAGAATGACTGACTAAGTTGAGTAGAAGCATGTGTCAGGTAATAGAATGACTGACTAAGTTGAGTAGAAGCATGTGTCAGGCAATAGAATGACTAAGTTGAGTAGAAGTATGTGTCAGGTAACAGAATGACTAAGTTGAATAAAAGCATGTGTCAGGTAATAGAATGACTAAGTTGAGTAGAAGCATGTGTCAGGCAATAGAATGACTAAGTTGAGTAGAAGCATGTGTCAGGCAATAGAATGGCTAAGTTGAGTAAAATCATGTGTCAGGCAATAGAATGACTGAGTTGAGTAGAAGCATGTGTCAGGCAATAGAATGACTAAGTTGAGTAGAAGCATGTGTCAGGCAATATAATGACTAAGTTGAGTAGAAGCATGCGTCAGGCAATAGAATGACTAAGTTGAGTAGAAACATGTGTCAGGCAATAGAATGACTAAGTTGAGTAGAAGCATGTGTCAGGTAATAGAATGACTAAGTTGAGTAGAAGCATGTGTCAGGTAATAGAATGACTAAGTTGAGCATAAGCATGTGTCAGGTAATAGAATGACTAAGTTGAGTAGAAGCATGTGTCAGGCAATAGAATGACTAAGTTGAGTAGAAGCATGTGTCAGGCAATAGAATGACTAAGTTGAGTAAAATCATGTGTCAGGCAATAGAATGACTAAGTTGAGTAGAAGCATGTGTCAGGCAATAGAATGACTAAGTTGAGTAGAAGCATGTGTCAGGCAATAGAATGACTAAGTTGAGTAAAATCATGTGTCAGGTAATAGAATGACTAAGTTGAGTAAAATCATGTGTCAGGTAATAGAATGACTAAGTTGAGTAGAAGCATGTGTCAGGCAATAGAATGACTAAGTTGAGTAGAAACATGTGTCAGGCAATAGAATGACTAAGTTGAGTAGAAGCATGTGTCAGGCAATAGAATGACTAAGTTGAGTAGAAGCATGTGTCAGGCAATAGAATGACTAAGTTGAGCAGAAGCATGTGTCAGGCAATAGAATGACTAAGTTGAGTAGAAGCATGTGTCAGGCAATAGAATGACTAAGTTGAGTAAAATCATGTTTCAGGCAATAGAATGGCTAAGTTGAGTAGAAGCATGTGTCAGGCAATAGAATGACTAAGTTGAGTAGAAGCATGTGTCAGGTAATAGAATGACTAAGTTGAGTAGAAGCATGTGTCGGGTAATAGAATGACTGACTAAGTTGAGTAGAAGCATGTGTCAGGTAATAGAATGACTGACTAAGTTGAGTAGAAGCATGTGTCAGGTAACAGAATGACTAAGTTGAGCAGAAGCATGTGTCAGGTAACAGAATGACTAAGTTGAGTAAAAGCATGTGTCAGGTAATAGAATGACTAAGTTGAGTAGAAGCATGTGTCAGGCAATAGAATGACTAAGTTGAGTAGAAGCATGTGTCAGGCAATAGAATGACTAAGTTGAGTAAAATCATGTGTCAGGCAATAGAATGACTAAGTTGAGTAGAAGCATGTGTCAGGCAATAGAATGACTAAGTTGAGTAGAAGCATGTGTCAGGCAATATAATGACTAAGTTGAGTAGAAGCATGCGTCAGGCAATAGAATGACTAAGTTGAGTAGAAACATGTGTCAGGCAATAGAATGACTAAGTTGAGTAGAAGCATGTGTCAGGTAATAGAATGACTAAGTTGAGCAGAAGCATGTGTCAGGTAATAGAATGACTAAGTTGAGCATAAGCATGTGTCAGGCAATAGAATGACTAAGTTGAGTAGAAGCATGTGTCAGGCAATAGAATGACTAAGTTGAGTAGAAGCATGTGTCAGGCAATAGAATGACTAAGTTGAGTAAAATCATGTGTCAGGTAATAGAATGACTAAGTTGAGTAGAAGCATGTGTCAGGCAATAGAATGACTAAGTTGAGTAGAAGCATGTGTCAGGCAATAGAATGACTAAGTTGAGTAAAATCATGTGTCAGGTAATAGAATGACTAAGTTGAGTAGAAGCATGTGTCAGGCAATAGAATGACTAAGTTGAGTAGAAACATGTGTCAGGCAATAGAATGACTAAGTTGAGTAGAAGCATGTGTCAGGCAATAGAATGGCTAAGTTGAGTAGAAGCATGTGTCAGTTAATAGAATGACTAAGTTTAGTAGAAGCATGTGTCAGGCAATAGAATGACTAAGTTGAGTAGAAGCATGTGTCAGGCAATAGAATGACTAAGTTGAGTAGAAGCATGTGTCAGGTAATAGAATGACTAAGTTGAGTAGAAGCATGTGTCGGGTAATAGAATGACTGACTAAGTTGAGTAGAAGCATGTGTCAGGTAATAGAATGACTAAGTTGAGTAGAAGCATGTGTCAGGTAACAGAATGACTAAGTTGAGTAGAAGCATGTGTCAGGTAATAGAATGACTAAGTTGAGTAGAAGCATGTGTCAGGTAATAGAATGACTAAGTTGAGTAGAAGCATGTGTCAGGTAACAGAATGACTAAGTTGAGTAGAAGCATGTGTCAGGCAATAGAATGACTAAGTTGAGTAGAAGCATGTGTTAGGTAATAGAATGACTAAGTTGAGTAGAAGCATGTGTCAGGTAATAGAATGACTAAGTTGAGTAGAAGCATGTGTCAGACAATAGAATGACTAAGTTGAGTAGAAGCATGTGTCAGGCAATAGAATGACTAAGTTGAGTAGAAGCATGTGTCGGGTAATGGAATGACTAAGTTGAGTAGAAGCATGTGTCAGGCAATAGAATGACTAAGTTGAGTAGAAGCATGTGCCAGGTAATAGAATGACTAAGTTGAGCATAAGCATGTGTCAGGCAATAGAATGACTAAGTTGAGTAGAAGCATGTGTCAGACAATAGAATGACTAAGTTGAGTAAAAGCATGTGTCAGGTAATAGAATGACTAAGTTGAGTAGAAGCATGTGTCAGGCAATAGAATGACTAAGTTGAGTAGAAGCATGTGTCAGGTAATAGAATGACTAAGTTGAGTAGAAGCATGTGTCAGGCAATAGAATGACTAAGTTGAAGGAGAGCCAAGGAGGAACTGACACGGGAGCGACTGGGCTTGTCTGTTTTTGTCCAGGTTGGCGGGACTTTGCGCCGCCGCCACAGAACTGGGCTCGGCCTGGTAGGAGCAGAGGGCCTCCCACTCCTTCTGGAGGCGGTCCTTGTTGCGCAGGTGGTCCTCCATGTAGGTCTGCCGGGCAAGCAGACGTGAGTTAACTCCTCCTCCTCCTCCTCCTCCTCCTCGCCGCCGGGTGCACTCACCAGGATCATGTGACCGGTGGAGATGTCCATGTTGGACTGGGCGGGCTCCTCGCTCCAGGACGGCGTGGAGCTGTGCGTGGACGAGGGACTGTGCTGCGGCCCGTCGCTGAACTGGGACGAGACGCTGCTCACGCGGGACGTGTCCGTCCCCCGCCGGCCCGCCACGCCGCTGCTGCCGGCGCCCACGCAGTCCTGGCGGCACAGAGAGGATTTGGACGCCATGTGCTGGCGACATAGCTCCTGGATGTGCCACACAGACAGAGCACATCACCATCAATCAATAGCAGGAGCGGGACCGGGAAAGTGGGCGGGGCTTCTAGCAAGCGCCGCAAAGTGGAGAACCAGGTCTCCCTAGTGATGACTCGCCTCTCATCTGGTGTGGAACTTTGTACCCGCTTTAAGACCGTGACACGCCGTGATGTCACATTGCCAACAAAGACTTCAAGGTTCCCTTTTTCCTACCATTCTCAAAGAACTACTCACCCCCCCCAAATCCTCCACACCTCACCGCCGCTCCAAACAGGCTAACCTCCTCCAACCTCCAAGGACAAAGCTACAAACTATGGGAGACCGGGCTTTCTGCGGAACGCTCTCCCTGACCACCTGAGGGCACCACAGACTGTGGATGCTTTTAAAAAAGGCTTAAAAACGCTTCTTAAAAAAAATAAAAAAATAAAAAGCCTTTTTATAGATACATGCATACTACTTCTAGCTATTAGGCTGTTCTAGTTTTAATTTTTATTATATTTGTATTATTATATATATATATTTTTTAATACACCGGGGGCACTATAAGGTTGTTAGCTCAATGTAACATGCTTTTTAAATATAAAAAATCTACAAAAAATTTATTTTATGGAGTACGACTACAGGATAACACACCGTTTCGCCTGCGACAGGAACTAACAAGCCAAATACTAGAGTCCGTGAACATTGCTCCAAAGTACGGATTTTGCCTGGTTTTCTGCATGTAAAACTGAGTATTGTCTCCAACGGGAGTCGCCAACCCCTCCGTCTTTGGGACCCTAACAGTCGATGAAGAGAATATTAGAAACAATAAGTACGCTTATGATATCAGCAACACCCGGAGAATGACCAGATTCTGGTCTCGCAAACGCACACAAATCATGGCGCTGCAACAATGCAGTCAGGCTGACTTCACACACATCTGAAATGTTCTAGCATCCAACATCAAACAAATCTTCCCTCGCCTGCGACAGGACCTAACAAACCAAATACTAGAGTCCGTGAACATTGCTCCAAAGTACGGATTTTGCCTGGTTTTCTGCATGTAAAACTAAGTATTGTCTCCAACAGGAGTCGCCAACCCCTCCGTCTTTGGGACCCGAACAGTCGATTGAAAAAATATTAGAAACAAGGTATTATGAGTCAGCAACACCCGGAGAATGACCAACAGACCCGCAAACAGATTCTGGTCTCGCAAACGCACACAAATCATGGCGCTGCAACAATGCAGTCAGGCTGACTGTTCACTCAAGTCGGACATTTTCTAGCATCCGACATCAAACAAATCTTCCCTCGCCTGCGACAGGAACTAACAAACCAAATACTAGAGTCCGTGAACATTGCTCCAAAGTATGGATTCTGCCTGGTTTTCTGCATGTAAAACTGTGAGTATCGTCTCCAGCGTGGGTCGCCAACCCCTCCGTCTTTGGGACCCTAACAGTGGATGGAGAGAATATTAAAAACAAAAGGTATTATTATGAGATCAGCAACACCCGGAGAATGACCAACAGACCCGCAAACAACTTCTGGTCTCGCAAACGCACACAAATCATGGCGCTGCAACAATGCAGTCAGGCTGACTTCACTCACGTCGGACATTTTCTAGCATCCGACATCAAACAAATCTTCCCTCGCCTGCGACAGGAACTAACAAACCAAATACTAGAGTCCGTGAACATTGCTCCAAAGTATGTATTTTGCCTGGTTTTCTGCATGTAAAACTGTGAGTATCGTCTCCAGCGTGGGTCGCCAACCCCTCCGTCTTTTGGACCCTAACAGTCAATGGAGAGAATATTAAAAACAAAAGGTATTATTATGAGATCAGCAACACCCGGAGAATGACCAGCAGACCCGCAAACAACTTCTGGTCTCGCAAACGCACACAAATCATGGCGCTGCAACAATGCAGTCAGGCTGACTTCACTCACATCGGACATTTTCTAGCATCCGACATCAAACAAATCTTCCCTCGCCTGTGACAGGACCTAACAAACCAAATACTAGAGTCCGTGAACATTGCTCCAAAGTACGGATTTTGCCTGGTTTTCTGCGTGTAAAACTAAGTATTGTCTCCAACAGGAGTCGCCAACCCCTCCGTCTTTGGGACCCCAACAGTCGATGGAGAGAATATTAAAAACGAAAGGTATTATTATGAGATCAGCAACACCCGGAGAATGACCAATAGACCCCCAAACAGATTCTGGTCTTGCAAACGCACACAAATCATGGCGCTGCAACAATGCAGTCAGGCTGACTTCACTCACGTCGGACATTTTCTAGCATCCGACATCAAACAAATCTTCCCTCGCCTGCGACAGGACCTAACAAACCAAATACTAGAGTCCGTGAACATTGCTCCAAAGTACGGATTTTGCCTGGTTTTCTGCATGTAAAACTAAGTATTGTCTCCAACAGGAGTCGCCAACCCCTCCGTCTTTGGGACCCTAACAGTCGATGGAGAGAATATTAAAAACAAAAGTTATTATTATGAGATGAGCAACACCCGGAGAATGACCAACAGACCCGCAAACAACTTCTGGTCTCGTAAACGCACACAAATGCAGTCAGGCTGACTCCACACACGTCAGACATTTTCTAGCATCCAACTTAGAACAACTCTTCCCTCGCCTGCGAAAGGAACTAACAGACCAAATTCTAGAGTCCGTGAACATTGCTCCAAAGTCGTGATTTTGCGTTGATGCCATATTAGTAAGGCATCATAAAACAGGGCGAGAGCTAAAGAAGGTCTTCTCCTTTTGATTACCCAGCTGAAAAACACCAGCTTCAATTGGAAAAACAGCAAGAAACACACAAGCTATGTCTTTAGGACACCCCAAAAGGGACAAGCGGTAGAAAATGGAAGGACGGCAAGAAAAATGATGTGTATGTATACAAATGATAAGTGTGTTTCGATGCATTTCTGTGAGAATCCTGCGAGCGACTGAAGCATTAAGGTGTGCGCACGCAGGACTCGCCCCAGCGTGGTCCAACAACCACAAAGGGGCGGCGTGGCTCAGTTGGTAGAGCGGCCGTTGCCGGCAACTCGGGGGTTCCGAGTCACAGCCATTGTCCTTGGGCAAGGCACCTTACCCGCCTGCTCCTGGTGGTTTCATTTAATTGGAACTTAGATAACTGGGGGTTCACTATGTCTAGTGCATTGAGTCTCTAGAGAAAAGTGCTATATAAATATTTCCCATTCAGATAATACTGTCAAAATGACTTCTCGGAACCACGGTGTTGTTGTTTTTTTATTTTAGGAGTTGCTGATTCGCAGCAGTGTCTGGTCACTAGGTGTCAGCGATGTCACGTTTCTTAAAGGGGCAGCGTCGTATAAAAAGTTGGTTTTGCATGTGATGTGTAAGTTATTATCTTACAATGATATTCTTTTTGTAATTGTTTTACTTTTGTAAATCCACCTAAATGTCAGCGTGGAGTTATTGAGCCTGATTAGCTGATCGGAGAGCTAGCTGGCGCAGCTTGTGGGTCCACGACCATGAATTCTGTTTTGTTTGATCAGCCGTTTTACTGCCCTGTTACAGAAAACAATGAAGTGTAAACATTTACAAAATAGTTCAGTGTAAATAACTCATTTCACAACGTATATATCGTCCGGTGCAGCTAAATTATAAAAAAAATATGTATTTTCCTCTTAAAATGTACCGCGTGCGCTCTAAAGTCTGGAGAATACAACAGCCAACAATAATCAGCTCTTATCGGAGGTAGCACTACAATGACTAAAGTCCCCTTACCTGATAGTCAAAGTGTGTTTCGACTCCTCCCTCTGGCCCCAGACCGAGCTTGCCATTGGCCAGGTGGTGAGCGTGGTGTCTGAGGCAGGCGAAGGCCAGCGCCACAATCAGCACCCCTCCCACCGCTGCCATGGCAACCAGCGTGATGACCGTCCCACTGGAGCCCTGGGAAACCCTGGTCACCTGAGGGAGACCCCGCGCATTTGTCCTCTGCAAGGGAGGGAAACAAAAAGGGAGAATGATAGTAGACAAAGACCACATGACGTCATCACCTCACTGAGGCCCCTCCCCCTATTAGGGACAAGCAGCAAAAAGGTCACTCCTGTCAATATTTACTTAACACAATAATCCTATTAAAGGGCAGCTGCACTTTTTTAAGATGTTTGTTTATCATTTAGAAGAACACATAGGTTTTTTTTTCTTTTTGGATGCATTCTAACTCGTAAACAAATGCTAACAAGAGTCAGCCAAAAAATGTGGCAAAGGGAGCGCTGTAAAAAAAAGTCAATGTTTTATATAGACACTGAATGTAGTGACATTCATAATAACATGTAATATATACACAATGTAAGTATATATGTTGTATCTAATAACATTCATAATAACATGTAATTTATACATTATATAAGTATATATGTAGTATCTAGTAACATTCATAATAACATGTAATATATACATGATGTAAGTATATATGTAGTATCTAGTAACATTCATAATAACATGTAATATATACATGATGTAAGAATATATGTAGTATCTAGTAACATTCATAATAACATGTAATATATACATGATGTAAGTATATATGTCATGTAGTAACATTCATAATAACATGTAATATATACATGATGTAAGTATATATGTAGTATCTAGTAATATTCATAATAACATGTAATATATACATGATATAAATTTATATGTAGTATCTAGTAACATTCATAATAACATGTAATATATACATGATGTAAGTATATATGTAGTATCTAGTAACATTCATGATAACATGTAATATATACGTGATGTAAGTATATATGTAGTATCTAGTAACATTCATAATAACATGTGATATATACATGATGTAAGTATATATGTAGTATCTAGTAACATTCATTATAACATGTAATATATACATGATGTACGTATATATGTAGTATCTAGTAACATTCATAGTAACTCGTAAAAAATACATGATGTAAGTATATGTCTTGTCGTAACATTCATAATAACATGTAATATATACATGATGTAAGTATATATGTAGTATCTAGTAACATTCATAATAACATGTAATATATACATGATGTAAGTATATGCGTAGTATCTAGTAACATTCATAATAACATGTAATATATACATGATGTAAGTATATATGTCATGTAGTAACATTCATAATATGTAATATATACATGATGTAAGTATATATGTAGTATCTAGTAACATTCATAATAACATGTAGTATATACATGATGTAAGTATATATGTCATGTAGTAACATTCATAATAACAAGTAATAAATACATGATGTAAGTATATATGTCATGTAGTGACATTCATAATAACATGTAATACATACATGATGTAAGTATATATGTAGTATCTAGTAACATTCATAATAACATGTAGTATATACATGATGTAAGTATATATGTCATGTAGTAACATTCATAATAACATGTAATATATACATGATGTAAGTATATATGTAGTATCTAGTAACATTCATAATAACATGTAATATATACATGATGTAAGTATATATGTAGTATCCAGTAACATTCATAATAACTTGTAATATATACATGATGAAAGTATATATGTAGTATCTAGTAATATTCATAATAACATGTAATATATACATGATATAAATATATGTGTAGTATCTTGTAACATTCATAATAACATGTAATATATGTATGATGTAAGTGTATATGTATTATCTAGTAACATTCATAATAACATGTAATATATACATGATGTAAGTATATATGTAGTATCTAGTAACATTCATAATAACATGTAATATATACATGATGTAAGTATATATCTCATGTAGTAACATTCATAATAACATGTAATATATACATGATGTAAGTATATATGTAGTATCTAGTAATATTCATAATAACATGTAATATATACATGATATAAATATATGTAGTATCAAGTAATATTCATAATAACATGTAATATATGCATGATGTAAGTGTATATGTCATATAGTAACATTCATAATAACATGTAATATATACATGATGTAAGTATATATGTAGTATCTAGTAACATTCATAATAACATGTAATATATGCATTATGTACATTTATGTAGTATATGGTAACATT
>NC_084629.1:40167089-40204589 GCF_033978795.1 Nerophis ophidion | reverse complement strand
TGTAACATCCAGAACCTTCTAGAAAAGCCATGCTAGATGCGCGTGTGTATGTTTATGTGTGGTACCTCTCCCACGCCACTCTGAATGATCTTCAGGGTCGTCTCGGACTCCAGGAAGTTCTTTTCAGATACTATGGTGAAGAAGGAAACAACAAGTGTGTCACTTTTGAATCATGACACAAAAGACATGTGGGGAAACAAAAAAAATAAAAGTACACATTTACAGTGTGTGTGTATATATATATATATATATATATATATATATATATATATATATATATATATATATATATATATATATATATATATATATATATATATAATGTATGCATCTCTTCCTAACTATACGAATGCACATATTGCCCGTCCCCTCAAAAGGGGTGTGGGATCACACTAATATACAATGAAAACCTTACACTTACCCCTAACCCAAATAATAATTATAAATCCTTTGAGGTGCTTACTATGAGGTCTGTCACACCGCTGCCTCTATACCTGATTGTTATCTACCGCCCCCCAGGGCACTATTTGGACTTTATCAGTGAACTTCTCAGAGTTTGTAGCTAATCTAGTGACGCACGCAGACAATATAATTATAATGGGGCTTTAATATCCATATGAATACCCCATCGGAATCCTCTGTGCGTGGTGCTCCAGACTACAATTGATAGCTGTGGTCTTACACAAATAATAAATGAACCCACGCATCGAAACGGTAGTACGATAAATCCAGTGCTCGTCTGGGGTGTCACCACCTCCAAAGTTATGATACTCCCGTATACTAAAGTAATGTCCGATCATTACCTTATAAAATTCTCGAAGTTGTGACTCATTGTCAACAAGATAATAATAATAATAATAGTAAGCGCTATAGCAGCCGTAACATTAATGACTCTAACTGGCGTACTGCCTTTGTAAGGGCACCAAGAATAGTGATGGAAGTGTACTTATTCCTAGGATGTAAGTGTTCTTCCAATGTGACATTGAGTGCACTTGTAATGTTTATTTCTTGACATCGGACAAGACGTTGTAGTAGTTTTTCTCACCTGCTTTAGCAGCCACCTGTGCAGCGCTCATGTTGCGTGGGTTCTGGCGCAGGCGGAAGGTCAGCGCAGGTCCCACCACGCTAGTGAGGACAGCAGTCATGTGGGTGTGGTCATGGGGATGATGGTGATGATGATGATGATGCTACCTTATGTTGATGAAGCTGCTGCTTGTCAGGTTGATCTTCTCAGCCAGGAGTTTCAACAGTCTCGCGCCATCCAACAAACTCAGAGAACTGCAAAGGGAAAACATATTTTTACAGACTGGTAGATGACCACCATGTAGTCCACCTTTGATACTAGATGACCACCATGTAGTCCGCCTTTGATACTAGATGACCACCATGTAGTCCACCTTTGATACTAGATGACCACCATGTAGTCCACAGACATCCTTGATACTAGATGACCACCAAGTAGTCCACCTTTGATACTAGATGACCACCATGTATACCACCTTTGATACTAGATGACCACCATGTAGTCCACCCTTGATACTAGATGACCACCATGTAGTCCACCTTTGATACTAGATGACCACCATGTAGTCCACCTTTGATACTAGATGACCACCATGTAGTCCACCTTTGATACTAGATGACCACCATGTAGTCCACAGACGTCTTTGATACTAAATGACCACCAAGTAGTCCACCCTTGATACTAGATGACCACCATGTAGTCCACCTTTGATACTCAATGACCACCATGTAGTCCACCTTTGATACTAGATGACCACCATGTAGTCCACCTTTGATACTCGATGACCACCATGTAGTCCACCTTTGATACTAGATGACCACCATGTAGTCCACCCTTGATACTAGATGACCACCATGTAGTCCACCTTTGATACTAGATGACCACCATGTAGTCCACCTTTGATACTAGATGACCACCATGTAGTCCACCTTTGATATTAGATGACCACCAAGTAGTCCACCTTTGATACTAGATGACCACCATGTAGTCCACCCTTGAGACTAGATGACCACCATGTAGTCCACCTTTGATACTAGATGACCACCATGTAGTCCACCTTTGATACTAGATGACCACCATGTAGTCCACAGACGTCTTTGATACTAAATGACCACCAAGTAGTCCACCCTTGATACTAGATGACCACCATGTAGTCCACCTTTGATACTCAATGACCACCATGTAGTCCACCTTTGATACTAGATGACCACCATGTAGTCCACCTTTGATACTCGATGACCACCATGTAGTCCACCTTTGATACTAGATGACCACCAAGTAGTCCACCCTTGATACTAGATGACCACCATGTAGTCCACCTTTGATACTCAATGACCACCATGTAGTCCACCTTTGATACTAGATGACCACCATGTAGTCCACCTTTGATACTCGATGACCACCATGTAGTCCACCTTTGATACTAGATGACCACCATGTAGTCCACCTTTGATATTAGATGACCACCAAGTAGTCCACCTTTGATACTAGATGACCACCATGTAGTCCACCCTTGAGACTAGATGACCACCATGTAGTCCACCTTTGATACTAGATGACCACCATGTAGTCCACCTTTGATACTAGATGACCACCATGTAGTCCACCTTTGAGACTAGATGACCACAATGTAGTCCACAGACATATTTGATGTTTCCAACAAGTCATCTCTGGTCCTGACCTTTGGTTGGTGACGATGTAGCCATACTCCTCCTTGGTTCCTGGTTCACCAAGACCTGTTGCTTCCTGTGGGGCTCCTGGTCCAGAAGGAGACTGTGAGGGTGGGGGTCTAGAAGGTGTAGTCCCAGGTCCCAGGGGCTGAGGGGTGTCAGGAACCTTGGGAACAGGAGCAGGTTTCTCCACCTTCCTGGGAACGTCTAGCAGCTGCATCTACTCAGGACAATCACAGGACACGTGCCAAGTGGGACACCTTCTACGGCCTGTCACGTCATTTCTTGTGGCCTGTCACATCCCTTTATGTGGCCTGTCACATCATTTCTCGTGGCCTGTCACATCATTTATGTGGCCTGTCACATCATTTCTTGTGGCCTGTCACATCCCTTTATGTGGCCTGTCACATCATTTCTCGTGGCCTGTCACATCATTTATGTAACTTGTCACATAATTTTTTTGTGGCCTATTACATCCTTTTATGTGGCCTGTCACATCATTTATGTAACCTGTCACATAATTTTTATGTGGCCTATCACATCCTTTTATGTGGCCTGTCACATCGTTTCAGGTGGCCTGTCACATCATTTATGTGGCCTGTCACATCATTTCTTGTGGCCTGTCACATCACTTTATGTGGCCTGTCACATCCTTTATGTGGCCTGTCACATCATTTATGTGGCCTGTCACATCCTTTACGTGGCCTGTCACATCATTTATGTAACTTGTCACATAATTTTTATGTGGCCTATTACATCCTTTTACGTGGCCTGTCACATCGTTTCAAGTGGCCTGTCACATCATTGATGTAACCTGTCACATAATTTTTATGTGGCCTGTCACATCGTTTCAAATGGCTTGTCACAACATTTTTGTTGTCTGTCATGTCATTTATGTGGCCTGTCACATAATTTTCAAGTGGCCTGTCACATCCTTTATTTGGCCTGTTACATCGTTTATGTGGCCTGTCACATCATTTATGTAGTCTGTCACGTCAAATATGTGGCCTGTCATATAATTTTTATGTGGCCTATCACAGCCTTTTGAGTGGCCTGTCACATTGTTTCAATTGGCCTGTCACACCATTTAAGTGGCCTCTCACATCATTTATGTAACCTGTCACATAATTTTATGTGGCCTATCACATCCTCTTATGAGGCCTGTCACATTGTTTCAAGTGGCCTGTCACATAATTTATGTGGCCTGTCACATCATTTATGTAACCTGTCACATAATTTTTATGTAGCCTATCACATCCTTTTAAGTGGCCTGTCACATCGTTTCAAGTGCCCTGTCACATCATTTATGTAACCTGTCACATAATTTTTACGTGGCCTATCACATCCTTTATGTGGCCTATCACATCGTTTCAAGTGGCCTGTCACATCATTTATGTGGCCTGTCACATCATTTATGTAACCTGTCACATCATTTTTATGTGGCGTATTACACCCTTTTATGTGGCCTGTCACATCGTTTCAAGTGGCCTGTCACATCATTTATGTAACCTATCATATAATTTTCATGTGGCCTATCACATCCTTTTGAGTGGCCTGTCACATCGTTTCAAATGGCTTGTCACAACATTTTTGTTGTCTCTCATGTCATTTATGTGGCCTGTCACATAATTTTCAATTGGCCTGTCACATCCTTTATCTGGCCTGTTACATCGTTTATGCGGCCTGTCACATCGTTTCTTGTGGCCTGTCCCATCATTTATGTGGCCTGTCCCATCATTTGTGTGGCCTGTCACATCATTTCACTTGGCCTGTCACATCATTTTTGTAGTCTGTCACATCATTGATGTGGCCCTGCCACTTTACTTTGCGTGGTTCTGCCACATCATTTAAATGGACCGCCAATTCAATAATGAGGCTTGTCACAACATTTATGGTGGCCCGCCACCTGGTAATATTATGTAAACATGCAACAAGCATTGGTCCTCTTCTGGAATGAAAGCCAAATCCTTCAGCATCAGGTGGACTTGGGACTATGAAGATCCACCTGCCAGGTGACTCACCTCCTTGAGGGTGAGCAGGTCCTTCTGGTTGTTACCTTCAGAGACACACACCAAGTGTTAGCTGCCAGTTCATGTGCTGAGTCCACACACCCACTACTATCTTGTCCTCTGGACTACCTGGATTCTTGTCCTGGGCCTGCAGGAGCTGCAGGATCAGGGCCAGTTTGTAAAGTTGCCCTTGACTCAGCTCTTTGGGCTCCACGCCATACCTCTGAAGCACACCTGAGATCCTCTGCAGCAAACCACCTGACACGGGAATCACAGGTCACCTTTGGAAGGGACCCATTTTACACAAGTGCAGGTTTACATTGGATTTACCATTACCACTAACCCTACCTGCACTTACTGGTTTGTGTCCTGTACTACACTTACAGCGTAAACACTTTGTAGGGCTCAATATATATATATATATAAATATATACATATATATATACATATATGTATATATATATATATATATATATATATATATATATATATTTATATATTATTATACAGGAAATACATTGCATGAATCGAGAACCAATTCTGAGTTAAATCGTTAAGATGCCAACAAATTGACACTCCCAGTGTTGATACTGGCACAGATTGACAATCTTAGTGTTGATACCGTGCACCGATTCAAACTCCTTGTGTTGATACTGGCACAGATTGACAATTTTAGGGTTGATACCGTGCACCGATTCACACTCCTTGTGTTGATATCGTGCACAGATTCGTACTCCTAGTGTTGATATCGTGCACGGATTCACACTCCTAGTGTTGATATCATGCACAGATTCGTACTCTAGTGTTGATATCGTGCACGGATTCACACTCCTTGTGTTGATATCGTGCACGGATTCACACTCCTAGTGTTGATATCGTGCACAGATTAATACTCCTAGTGTTGATATCGTGCACAGATTGACACTCCTAGTGTTGATATCGCACACAGATTGACATTCCTAGTGTTGATATCGTGCACGGATTCACACTCTTAGTGTTGATATCATGCACAGATTCGTACTCTAGTGTTGATATCGTGCACGGATTCACACTCCTTGTGTTGATATCGTGCACGGATTCACACTCCTAGTGTTGATATCGTGCACAGATTAATACTCCTAGTGTTGATATCGTGCACAGATTGACACTCCTAGTGTTGATATCGCACACATATTGACATTCCTAGTGTTGATATCGTGCACAGATTGACATTCCTAGTGTTGATATCGTGCACAGATTGACACTCCTAGTGTTGATATCGCGCACAGATTGACATTCCTAGTGTTGATATCCTGCACAGATTCGCACTCCTAGTGTTGATACCATGCACAGATTGACAATCTTAGTGTTGATACTGTGCACAGATTCGCACTCCTTGTGTGGATATCGTGCACGGATTGACACTGCTAGTGTTGATATCGTGCACGGATTGACACTCCTCGTGTTGATATCGTGCACAGATACACACTCCTAGTGTTGATATCGTGCACAGATTGACAATTTTAGTGTTGATACCGTGCACAGATTGACACTCCTAGTGTTGATACGGTGCACAGATTCACATTCCTAGTGTTGATATCGTGCACAGATTGACACTCCAAGTGTTGATACCGTGCACAGATTCACACTCCTTGTGTTGATATCGTGCACAGATTGACACTCCTAGTGTTGATATCGTGCACAGATTGACACTCCTTGTGTTGATATCGTGCACAGATTGACACTCCTAGTGTTGATATCGTGCACAGAATCGCACTCCTAGTGTTGATACCGTGCACAGGTTGACAATTTTAGTGTTGATACCGTGCACAGATTCACAATCCTTATGTTGATATCGTGCACAGATTCGCAATTCTTGTGTTGATATTGTGCACAGATTGACAATTTTAGTGTTGATACTGTGCACAGATCGACACTCCTAGTGTTGATATCGTACACAGATTAATACTCCTAGTGTTGATATCGCACACAGATTAATACTCCAAGTGTTGATATCGTGCACAGATTCGCAATTCTTGTGTTGATATTGTGCACAGATTGACAATCTTAGTGTTGATACTGTGCACAGATCGACACTCCTAGTGTTGATATCGTGCACAGATTAATACTCCTAGTGTTGATATCGTGCACAGATTAACACTCCTAGTGTTGATATCGTACACAGATTAATACTCCTAGTGTTGATATCGTGCACAGATTGACACTCCTAGTGTTGATATCGCACACAGATTAATACTCCTAGTGTTGATATCGTGCACAGATTAACACTCCTAGGGTTGATATCGTGCACAGATTGATACTCCTAGTGTTGATATCGTGCACAGATTAACACTCCTAGGGTTGATATCGTGCACAGATTGATACTCCTAGTGTTGATATCGTACACAGATTAATACTCCTAGTGTTGATATCGTGCACAGATTAACACTCCTAGGGTTGATATAGTGCACAGATTGATACTCCTAGTGTTGATATCGTGCACAGATTAATACTCCTAGTGTTGATATCGTGCACAGATTCACACTCCTTGTGTTGATATCGTGCACAGATTCGCACTCCTAGTGTTGATATCGTGCACAGATTCACACTTCTTGTGTTGATATCGTGCACAGATTGACACTCCTAGTGTTGATATCGTGCACAGATTGATACTCCTAGTGTTGATATCGTACACAGATTAATACTCCTAGTGTTGATATCGTGCACAGATTCACACTCCTTGTGTTGATATCGTGCACAGATTCGCACTCCTAGTGTTGATATCGTGCACAGATTCACACTTCTTGTGTTGATATCGTGCACAGATTGACACTCCTAGTGTTGATATCGTGCACAGATTGACACTCCTAGTGTTGATATCGTGCACAGATTCACACTCCTTGTGTCGATATGGTGCACAGATTCACACTCCTAGTGTTGATATCGTGCAAGATTCACACTCCTAGGGTTGATATCGTGCACAGATTCATACTCCTTGTGTTGATATCGTGCACAGATTCACACTCCTAGTGTTGATATCGTGCACAGATTCACACTCCTTGTGTTGATATCGTGCACAGATTCACACTTCTTGTGTTGATATCATGCACAGATTGACACTCCTAGTGTTGATATCGTGAACAGATTGACAATTTTAGTGTCGATACCGTGCACAGATTGACAATCCTTGTGTTGATATCGTGCACAGATTGACACTCCTAGTGTTGATATCGTGAACAGATTGACAATTTTAGTGTCGATACCGTGCACAGATTGACAATCCTTGTGTTGATATCGTGCACAGATTCAAACTTCTTGTGTTGATATCGTGCACAGATAGACACTCCTAGTGTTGATACTGGCATAGATTGACACTCCTAGTGTTGATGCCGTGCACAGATAGACACTCCTAGTGTTGATATCATGCACAGATTGACACTCCTAGTGTCGATATCGTGCACAGATTCACACTTATTGTGTTGATATCATGCACAGATTGACACTCCTAGTGTTGATACCGTGCACCGATTCACACTCCTTGTGTTGATATCGTGCACAGATTCGTACTCCTAGTGTTGATATCGTGCACAGATTCATACTCCTAGTGTTGATATCGTGCACAGATTCACACTTATTGTGTTGATATCATGCACAGATTGACACTCCTAGTGTCGATATCGTGCACAGATTCACACTTATTGTGTTGATATCATGCACAGATTGACACTCCTAGTGTTGATACCGTGCACCGATTCACACTCCTTGTGTTGATATCGTGCACAGATTCGTACTCCTAGTGTTGATATCGTGCACAGATTCATACTCCTAGTGTTGATATCGTGCACAGATTCACACTTATTGTGTTGATATCATGCATAGATTCACACTCCTAGTGTTGATGTCGTGCACAGATTGACAATTTTAGTGTTGATATCGTGCACAGATTCACACTTCTTGTGTTGATATCGTGCACAGATTGACACTCCTAGTGTTGATATCGTGGACAGAATCGCACTCCTAATGTCGATACCGTGCACAGATTGACAATTTTAGTGTTGATACCGTGCACAGATTCACAATCCCTATGTTGATATCGTGAACAGATACGCACTTCTTGTGTTGATATTGTGCACAGATTGACAATCCTAGTGTTGATACTGTGCACAGATTCACACTCCTTGTGTTGATATCGTGCACAGATTGACACTGCTAGTGTTGATATCGTGCACAGATTCACACTCCTTGTGTTGATATCGTGCACAGATTCACACTCCTAGTGTTGATATCGTGCACAGATTCACACTCCTAGGGTTGATATCGTGCACAGATTCACACTCCTAGTGTTGATATCGTGCGCAGATTCCCACTCCTAGTGTTGATATCGTGCACAGATTGACACTCCTAGTGTTGATATCGTGCACAGATTGACACTCCTAGGGTTGATATCGTGCACAGATTCACACTCCTAGTGTTGATATCGTGCACAGATTCACACTCCTAGGGTTGATATCGTGCGCAGATTCCCACTCCTAGTGTTGATATCGTGCACAGATTCACACTCCTAGTGTTGATATCGTGCACAGATTGACACTCCTAGGGTTGATATCGTGCACAGATTCACACTCCTAGTGTTGATATCGTGCACAGATTGACACTCCTAGGGTTGATATCGTGCACAGATTCACACTCCTAGTGTTGATATCGTGCACAGATTGACACTCCTAGGGTTGATATCGTGCACAGATTCACACTCCTAGTGTTGATATCGTGCACAGATTGACACTCCTAGGGTTGATATCGTGCGCAGATTCCCACTCCTAGTGTTGATATCGTGCACAGATTGACACTCCTAGTGTTGATATCGTGCACAGATTGACACTTTTAGTGCTGATTTCGTGAAAGTGTCATTAGTGCTCTCAATAACTGAAAGTTACAGTTCATGCTTGTCATCGGTATCGGTATCGTTCCATCCCACTCATGGATAATGGTAATCGGCAGCACAAAACTGGGATGTACCGGAGATGTTTCCTCACCAGACTGAGAAACCTTCTTGTCCTGATGTCTGTCCACAGTACCGAGTCCCTCCTCTAGGGCGTAATCCTCGCCGTAGTCCACTGGTATCGCCATTTGCAGCTCGTCGTAGTAAGGCAGACCTGTGGTGACGCCGGGCGATATCGTCACGGTCGACACGTATCGTCACACTTTGCTTTCGTGCGTCCCTCACCTGGGTGGACCATGGGGGCGGAGCCGCGATGGCGGTACGAGGGCGGCGCGGACGCCAAATAGAGCGACAGCGCCTCCTGAACCATCTGCCTGTCTCGCCCTCTCTGATTGGCCGGCGACCAGGAGGGGGCGGGGCGGGCGTAGCTGTCGGCTTCATCCTGAAGTCTGTGCTGGGAGGGGAAGAAGCAGGGCCATACAGTACCATGTGTGCCCGAGTGCTACCACCAGGCAGGATTCTCACAAGAATGAGGCACAAAACTAAGCCAGACTTGCTTCTCTCCAGGGCGTACTTACCTGGTGGTAGTTGTAGGGCTGGATGGAGGCTGGCTGCAGGTGGAGTGGCGAGCGAGGGGGTTCCACCATC
The DNA here is from genome assembly GCF_033978795.1 of Nerophis ophidion. Classification (NCBI taxonomy): domain Eukaryota; kingdom Metazoa; phylum Chordata; class Actinopteri; order Syngnathiformes; family Syngnathidae; genus Nerophis; species Nerophis ophidion. The sequence continues at coordinate 40,194,320 of NC_084629.1, read as the reverse complement.
ATGTAGTCCACATAGTTGGGGGCAGCAGGACCGGACCCGGACTTGGAGACCTGGTGCTGGTGCTGGTGCTGGTGCTGGTGCTGGTGCTGGTGCTGGGGTCTGCACCGCCATGTCAGGACAGGTGGGGGCAGATGAAGCCAAAAAAGGTTGAATTATTCTAGTTGTTATGTTGTTTATGTTGGAGTTGGAACGATTTGAATCGGATGACAAATTGTGGAACTTTGAAAAATGTCCCAGAAATGTTATGAAAATGTGGGAATTTTGGGAAGAGCGGGAATTTTTTATTTGAAAATTTTAAAAGACTTGAATGTTCTGAATGAGTCGAAATGGTTGGTGTTGGGATTTTTCAAATCGATGGAGGAATGATGAAGTAGTAAAATTTTTAATTGAGAAATTTTATTAAGGAATTCCAGGAATTTCGGGAAAATTGGGAATTTTTCCAGTTCAAAAAACAACTTTGTTTTTTTCCTAATGAAGAGGAATGTTTGGACGGTGGAAGTGGGTTGAAAAATGTGGAAGGAGTAGTCTACAGAAAAAAGGGTGGAAATAGGGCTTTGCAAAACCTGGAATTCTGGAAAATGCTGGACTTTTTTTGAACTTGTAAAAATGATAGTTTGAATATCCAAGATGGTGGAATGTGTTGAAAAATGTGAAAATTATACAACTTGGAAAAAAGTCCCGTTCATTTTGAATGGGGAAAAATTGTCCCTGAAAACTGGGAATTCTTGGAAATCCGGGAATTTTTTTGAAATTGTTGAAGGAGAGCACACAATTTTGAAAAATGTTTACTATTTTGGAGTTGGAATGCTTTGAATCGGATGACAAATTGTGGAACTTTGAAAAATGTCCCAGAAATGTTATGAAAATGTGGGAATTTTGGGAAGAGCGGGAATTTTTTATTAGAAAATGTTAAAAGACTTGAATGTTCTGAATGAGTCTAAATGGTTGGTGTTGGGATTTTTCAAATCGATGGAGGAATGTTGAAGTAGTAACATTTTTAATTGAGAAATGGTGTTAAGGAATTCCAGGAATTTTGGGAAAATTGGGAATTTTTCCAGTTCAAAAAACAACTTAGTTTTTTTCCTAATGAAGACGAATGTTTGGACGGTTGAAGTGGGTTGAAAAATGTGGAAGGAGTAGTCTACAGAAAAAAGGGTGGAAATAGGGCTTTGCAAAACCTGGAATTCTGGAAAATCCTGTTTTTTTTTTGATCATGTAAAAATGATAGTTTGAATGTCCAGGATGGTGGAATGTGTTGAAAAATGTGGAAATTAAACAACTTGGAAAAAAGTCCCATTCATTTTGAATGGGGAAAAAAATGTCCCTGAAAACTGGGAATTCTTGGAAATCCGGGAATTTTTTTGAAATTGTTGAAGGAGAGCATACAATTTTGAAAAATGTTGACTATTCTGGAGTTGCAACGCTTTGAATCGGATGACAAATTGTGGAACTTTGAAAAATGTCCCAGAAATGTTAGGAAAATGTGGGAATTTTGGGAAGAGCGGGAATTTTTTATTAGAAAATGTTAAAAGACTTGAATGTTCTGAATGAGTCGAAATGGTTGGTGTTGGGATTTTTCAAATCGATGGAGGAATGTTGAAGTAGTAAAATTTTTAATTGAGAAATTTTATTAAGGAATTCCAGGAATTTCGGGAAAATTGGGAATTTTTCCAGTTCAAAAAACAACTTTGTTTTTTTCCTAATGAAGAGGAATGTTTGGACGCTGGAAGTGGGTTGAAAAATGTGGAAGGAGTAGTCTACAGAAAAAGGGTGGAAATAGGGCTTTGCAAAACCTGGAATTCTGGAAAATCCTGGACTTTTTTTGAACTTGTAAAAATAATAGTTTGAATGTCCAGGATGGTGGAATGTGTTCAAAAATGTGGAAATTTAACAACTTGGAAAAAAGTCCCATTCATTTTGAATGGGGAAAAAATGTCCCTGAAAACTGGGAATTCTTGGAAATCCGGGAATTTTTTTCAAATTGTTGAAGGAGAGCACACAATTTTGAAAAATGTTGACTATTTTGGAGTTGGAATGCTTTGAATCGGATGACAAATTGTGGAGCTTTGAAAAATGTCCCAGAAATGTTATGAAAATGTGGGAATTTTGGGAAGAGCGGGAATTTTTTATTAGAAAATGTTAAAAGACTTGAATGTTCTGAATGAGTCTGAATGGTTGGTGTTGGGATTTTTCAAATCGGTGGAGAAATGTTGAAGTAGCAACATTTTTAATTGAGAAATTTTCTTAACGAATTCCAGGAATTTCAGGAAAACCGGGAATTTTTCCAGTTCAAAAAAACACTTTGTTTTTTTTCCTAGAGAAGAGGAATGTTTGGACGGTTGAAGTGGGTTGAAAAAGGTGGAAGGAGTAGTCTACAGAAAAAAGGGTGGAAGTAGGGCTTTGCAAAACCTGGAATTCTGGAAAATGCTGGACTTTTTTTGAACTTGTAAAAATGATAGTTTGAATATCCAGGATGGTGGAATGTGTTGAAAAATGTGGAAATTATGTAACTTGGAAAAAAGTCCCATTCATTTTGAATGGGGGAAAAAATGTCCCTGAAAACTGGGAATTCTTGGAAATCCGGGAATTTTTTTGAAATTGTTGAAGGAGAGCACACAATTTTGAAAAATGTTTACTATTTTGGAGTTGGAATGCTTTGAATCGGATGACAAATTGTGGAGCTTTGAAAAATGTCCCAGAAATGTTATGAAAATGTGGGAATTTTGGGAAGAGCGGGAATTTTTTATTAGAAAATGTTAAAAGACTTGAATGTTCTGAATGAGTCTAAATGGTTGGTGTTGGGATTTTTCAAATCAATGGAGAAATGTTGAAGTAGTAACATTTTTCATTGAGAAATTTTATTAAGGAATTCCAGGAATTTTGGGAAAATTGGGAATTTTTCCAGTTCAAAAAACAACTTTGTTTTTTTCCTAATGAAGAGGAATGTTTGGACGGTTGAAGTGAGTTGAAAAATGTGGAAGGAGTAGTCTACAGAAAAAAGGGTGGAAATAGGGCTTTGCAAAACCTGGAATTCTGGAAAATCCTGGACTTTTTTTGAACTTGTAAAAATGATAGTTTGAATATCCAGGATGGTGGAATGTGTTGAAAAATGTGGAAATTAAACAACTTGGAAAAAAGTCCCATTCATTTTGAATGGGGAAAAATTGTCCCTGAAAACTGGGAATTCTTGGAATTTCGGGAATTTTTTTGAAATTGTTGACGGAGAGCACACACTTTTGAAAAATGTTGACTATTTTGGAGTTGCAACACTTTGAATCGGATGACAAATTGTGGAACTTTGAAAAATGTCCCAGAAATGTTATGAAAATGTGGGAATTTTGGGAAGAGCGGGAATTTTTTATTAGAAAATGTTAAAAGACTTGAATGTTCTGAATGAGTCTAAATGGTTGGTGTTGGGATTTTTCAAATCGATGGAGGAATGTTGAAGTAGTAAAATTTTTAATTGAGAAATTTTATTAAGGAATTCCAGGAATTTCGGGAAAACCGGGAATTTTTCCAGTTCAAAAAACAACTTTGTTTTTTTCCTAATGAAGAGGAATGTTTGGACGGTTGAAGTGGGTTGAAAAATGTGGAAGGAGTAGTCTACAGAAAAAAGGGTGGAAATAGGGCTTTGCAAAACCTGGAATTCTGGAAAATCCTGGACTTTTTTTGAACTTGTAAAAATGATAGTTTGAATGTCCAGGATAGTGGAATGTGTTGAAAAATGTGGAAATTAAACAACTTGGAAAAAAGTCCCATTCATTTTGAATGGGGAAAAAAATGTCCCTGAAAACTGGGAATTCTTGGAAATCCGGGAATGTTTTTGAAATTGTTGAAGGAGAGCACACAATTTTGAAAAATGTTGACTATTCTGGAGTTAGAACGCTTGGAATCGGATGAGAAATTGTGGAACTTTGAGAAATGTCCCAGAAATGTTATGAAAATGTGGGAATTTTGAGAAGAGCGGGAATTTTTCATTAGAAAATGTTAAAAGACTTGAATATTCTGAATGAGTCTAAATGGTTGGTGTTGGGATTTTTCAAATCGATGGAGGAATGTTGAAGTAGTAAAATTTTTAATTGAGAAATTTTATTAAGGAATTCCAGGAATTTCGGGAAAATTGGGAATTTTTCCAGTTCAAAAAACAACTTTATTTTTTTCCTAATGAAGAGGAATGTTTGGACGGTGGAAGTGGGTTGAAAAATGTGGAAGGAGTAATCTACAGAAAAAAGGGTGGAAATACGGCTTTGCAAAACCTGGAATTCTGGAAAATGCTGGACTTTTTTTGAACTTGTAAAAATGATAGTTTGAATGTCCAGGATGGTGGAATGTGTTGAAAAATGTGAAAATTATACAACTTGGAAAAAAGTCCCGTTCATTTTGAATGGGGAAAAATTGTCCCTGAAAACTAGGAATTCTTGGAAATCCGGGAATTTTTTTGAAATTGTTGAAGGAAAGCATACAATTTTGAAAAATGTTGAATATTTTGGAGTTGGAATGCTTTGAATTGGATGACAAATTGTGGAACTTTGAAAAATGTCCCAGAAATGTTATGAAAATGTGGGAATTTTGGGAAAAGCGGGAATTTTTCATTAGAAAATGTTAAAAGACTTGAATATTCTGAATGAGTCTAAAAGGTTGGTGTTGGGATTTTTCAAAACCGATGGAGAAATGTTGAAGTAGTAACATTTTTCATTGAGAAATGTTATTAAGGAATTCCAGGAATTTCGGGAAAAGCGGGAATTTTTCCAGTTAAAAAAAAACTTTGTTTTTTCCTAGAGAAGAGGAATGTTTGGACGGTTGAAGTGGGTTGAAAAATGTGGAAGGAGTAGTCTACAGAAAAAAGGGTGGAAATAGGGCTTTGCAAAACCTGGAATGGTTGGAATGGGTTGCAAAATGTGGAAATGATGTAACTTGGAAAAATGTCTCATTCATTTGGGGAAAAAATGTCCCTGAAAACGGGGATTTCTTGGAAGTTCAGGACTTTTTTTAATTGTTGAAGGAAAGCAAATCATTTTGAAAAATGTTGAATATTTTGGAGTTGAAACGGTTTGAATCGGATGAGAAATTGTGGAACTTTGAAAAATGTCCCATTGACTTCAATGGGACATTTGATCAAAATGTGAGCATTTTGGAAAAAGCAGGAATTTTTTGGGGGGGGGATGTTAAAAGACATGAATTTGGAGCTGATCCTCCTTTTTCATTGTCCCATTTAAAGCAGCAGTTTCATTGGCAGCAAAAGAGGCCCAGAGCATAATACTACCACCACCATGTTTTACAGTATGCTTGGTGTTCCTGGGATTCCTCCAAACACATTGCTGGCTATTGTGGCCAAACAGATCACTTTTTGTTTCATCTGACCACAGAACTTTCCTCCAGAAAGTCTTATCTTTGACTATGTGATGTCAGATGAAGCAAAAATGTTGCGGTTGGATGTTTGACAGGTTGAAAGTTTGAGAGGTTGGATGGTTGACAGGTTGGATGTTTAAAAAAGTTGGATGTTTGACAGTTTGGATGGTTGACAGGTTGGATGTTTGACAGGTTGGATGTTTGACAGGTTGGATGATTAAAAGGTTGGATGTTTGATAGGTTGAAAGTTTGAGAGGTTGGATGGTTGAGAGGTTGGATGGTTGAGAGGTTGGATGTTTGACAGGTTGGATGTTTAAAAAAGTTGGATGTTTGACAGGTTGGATGTTTGACAGGTTGAAAGTTTGAGAGCTTGGATGGTTGAGAGGTTGGATGTTTGACAGGTTGAATGTTTGACAGGTTGGATGTTTGTCAGGTTGGATGTTTGACAGGTTTGATGTTTGACAGGTTGGATGGTTAAGAGGTTGGATGTTTGACAGGTTGGATGTTTGACAGGTTGAATGTTTGACAGGTTGGATGTCTGACAGGTTGCATGGTTGACAGGTTGGATGTTTGACAGGTTGGATGTTTGAGAGTTGGATGTTTGACAGGTTGGATGTTTGACAGGTTTGATGTTTGACAGGTTGGATGGTTAAGAGGTTGGATGTTTGACAGGTTGGATGTTTGACAGGTTGGATGTTTGAGAGTTGGATGTTTGTCAGGTTGGATGTTTGACAGGTTTGATGTTTGACAGGTTGGATGGTTAAGAGGTTGGATGTTTGACAGGTTGGATGTTTGACAGGTTGAATGTTTGACAGGTTGGATGTCTGACAGGTTGCATGGTTGACAGGTTGGATGTTTGACAGGTTGGATGTTTGAGAGTTGGATGTTTGACAGGTTGGATGTTTGACAGGTTGAATGTTTGACAGGTTGGATGTTTGACAGGTTGGATGTTTGAGAGTTGGATGTTTGACAGGTTGGATGTTTGACAGGTTGAATGTTTGACAGGTTTGATGTTTGACAGGTTGGATGGTTGAGAGGTTGGATGTTTGACAGGTTGGATGGTTGAGAGGTTGGATGTTTGACAGATTGGATGTTTGACAGGTTGAATGTTTGACAGGTTGGATGTCTGACAGGTTGGATGTTTGAGAGTTGGATGTTTGACAGGTTGGATGTTTGACAGGTTGAATGTTTGACAGGTTGGATGTTTGACAGATTGGATGTTTGACAGGTTGCATGGTTGACAGGTTGGATGTTTGACAGGTTGGATGTTTGAGAGTTGGATGTTTGACAGGTTGGATGTTTGACAGGTTGAATGTTTGACAGGTTGGATGTTTGTCAGGTTGGATGTTTGACAGGTTTGATGTTTGACAGGTTGGATGGTTAAGAGGTTGGATGTTTGACAGGTTGGATGTTTGACAGGTTGAATGTTTGACAGGTTGGATGTCTGACAGGTTGCATGGTTGACAGGTTGGATGTTTGACAGGTTGGATGTTTGAGAGTTGGATGTTTGACAGGTTGGATGTTTGACAGGTTGAATGTTTGACAGGTTGGATGTTTGACAGGTTGGATGTTTGAGAGTTGGATGTTTGACAGGTTGGATGTTTGACAGGTTGAATGTTTGACAGGTTTGATGTTTGACAGGTTGGATGGTTGATAGGTTGGATGTTTGACAGGTTGGATGGTTGAGAGGTTGGATGTTTGACAGATTGGATGTTTGACAGGTTGAATGTTTGACAGGTTGGATGTCTGACAGGTTGCATGGTTGACAGGTTGGATGTTTGACAGGTTGGATGTTTGAGAGTTGGATGTTTGACAGGTTGGATGTTTGACAGGTTGAATGTTTGACAGGTTGGATGTTTGACAGGTTGGATGTTTGAGAGTTGGATGTTTGACAGGTTGGATGTTTGACAGGTTGAATGTTTGACAGGTTGGATGTTTGACAGGTTGGATGGTTGAGAGGTTGGATGGTTGAGAGGTTGGATGGTTGAGAGGTAGGATGTTTGACAGGTTGGATGTTTGACAGGTTGGATGGTTGAGAGGTTGGATGTCTGACAGGTTGTATGGTTGACAGGTTGGATGTTTGACAGGTTGGATGTTTGACAGGTTGGATGGTTGACAGGTTGGATGTTTGAGAGTTGGATGGTTGACAGGTTGGATGTTTGACAGGTTGGATGATTAAAAGGTTGGATGTTTGATAGGTTGAAAGTTTGAGAGGTTGGATGGTTGAGAGGTTGGATGGTTGAGAGGTTGGATGTTTAAAAAAGTTGGATGTTTGACAGGTTGGATGTTTGACAGGTTGAAAGTTTGAGAGGTTGGATGGTTGAGAGGTTGGATGTTTGACAGGTTGAATGTTTGACAGGTTGGATGTTTGTCAGGTTGGATGTTTGACAGGTTTGATGTTTGACAGGTTGGATGGTTGAGAGGTTGGATGTTTGACAGGTTGGATGGTTGAGAGGTTGGATGTTTGACAGATTGGATGTTTGACAGGTTGAATGTTTGACAGGTTGGATGTCTGACAGGTTGCATGGTTGACAGGTTGGATGTTTGACAGGTTGGATGTTTGACAGGTTGGATGGTTGACAGGTTGGATGTTTGAGAGTTGGATGTTTGACAGGTTGGATGTTTGACAGGTTGGATGTTTGACAGGTTGAATGTTTGACAGGTTGGATGTTTGACAGGTTGGATGGTTGAGAGGTTGGATGGTTGAGAGGTTGGATGGTTGAGAGGTAGGATGTTTGACAGGTTGGATGTTTGACAGGTTGGATGTTTGACAGGTTGGATGTCTGACAGGTTGCATGGTTGACAGGTTGGATGTTTGACAGGTTGGATGTTTGACAGGTTGGATGTTTGACAGTTTGGATGGTTGAGAGGTTGGATGTCTGACAGGTTGTATGGTTGACAGGTTGGATGTTTGACAGGTTGGATGTTTGACAGGTTGGATGGTTGACAGGTTGGATGTTTGAGAGTTGGATGGTTGACAGGTTGGATGTTTGACAGGTTGGATGATTAAAAGGTTGGATGTTTGATAGGTTGAAAGTTTGAGAGGTTGGATGGTTGAGAGGTTGGATGGTTGAGAGGTTGGATGTTTAAAAAAGTTGGATGTTTGACAGGTTGGATGTTTGACAGGTTGAAAGTTTGAGAGGTTGGATGGTTGAGAGGTTGGATGTTTGACAGGTTGAATGTTTGACAGGTTGGATGTTTGTCAGGTTGGATGTTTGACAGGTTGAATGTTTGACAGGTTGGATGTCTGACAGGTTGCATGGTTGACAGGTTGGATGTTTGACAGGTTTGATGTTTGACAGGTTGGATGGTTAAGAGGTTGGATGTTTGACAGGTTGGATGTTTGACAGGTTGAATGTTTGACAGGTTGGATGTCTGACAGGTTGCATGGTTGACAGGTTGGATGTTTGACAGGTTGGATGTTTGAGAGTTGGATGTTTGACAGGTTGGATGTTTGACAGGTTGAATGTTTGACAGGTTGGATGTTTGACAGGTTGGATGTTTGAGAGTTGGATGTTTGACAGGTTGGATGTTTGACAGGTTGAATGTTTGACAGGTTTGATGTTTGACAGGTTGGATGGTTGAGAGGTTGGATGTTTGACAGGTTGGATGGTTGAGAGGTTGGATGTTTGACAGATTGGATGTTTGACAGGTTGAATGTTTGACAGGTTGGATGTCTGACAGGTTGCATGGTTGACAGGTTGGATGTTTGACAGGTTGGATGTTTGAGAGTTGGATGTTTGACAGGTTGGATGTTTGACAGGTTGAATGTTTGACAGGTTGGATGTTTGTCAGGTTGGATGTTTGACAGGTTTGATGTTTGACAGGTTGGATGGTTAAGAGGTTGGATGTTTGACAGGTTGGATGTTTGACAGGTTGAATGTTTGACAGGTTGGATGTCTGACAGGTTGCATGGTTGACAGGTTGGATGTTTGACAGGTTGGATGTTTGAGAGTTGGATGTTTGACAGGTTGGATGTTTGACAGGTTGAATGTTTGACAGGTTGGATGTTTGACAGGTTGGATGTTTGAGAGTTGGATGTTTGACAGGTTGGATGTTTGACAGGTTGAATGTTTGACAGGTTTGATGTTTGACAGGTTGGATGGTTGATAGGTTGGATGTTTGACAGGTTGGATGGTTGAGAGGTTGGATGTTTGACAGATTGGATGTTTGACAGGTTGAATGTTTGACAGGTTGGATGTCTGACAGGTTGCATGGTTGACAGGTTGGATGTTTGACAGGTTGGATGTTTGAGAGTTGGATGTTTGACAGGTTGGATGTTTGACAGGTTGAATGTTTGACAGGTTGGATGTTTGACAGGTTGGATGTTTGAGAGTTGGATGTTTGACAGGTTGGATGTTTGACAGGTTGAATGTTTGACAGGTTGGATGTTTGACAGGTTGGATGGTTGAGAGGTTGGATGGTTGAGAGGTTGGATGGTTGAGAGGTAGGATGTTTGACAGGTTGGATGTTTGACAGGTTGGATGGTTGAGAGGTTGGATGTCTGACAGGTTGTATGGTTGACAGGTTGGATGTTTGACAGGTTGGATGTTTGACAGGTTGGATGGTTGACAGGTTGGATGTTTGAGAGTTGGATGGTTGACAGGTTGGATGTTTGACAGGTTGGATGATTAAAAGGTTGGATGTTTGATAGGTTGAAAGTTTGAGAGGTTGGATGGTTGAGAGGTTGGATGGTTGAGAGGTTGGATGTTTAAAAAAGTTGGATGTTTGACAGGTTGGATGTTTGACAGGTTGAAAGTTTGAGAGGTTGGATGGTTGAGAGGTTGGATGTTTGACAGGTTGAATGTTTGACAGGTTGGATGTTTGTCAGGTTGGATGTTTGACAGGTTTGATGTTTGACAGGTTGGATGGTTGAGAGGTTGGATGTTTGACAGGTTGGATGGTTGAGAGGTTGGATGTTTGACAGATTGGATGTTTGACAGGTTGAATGTTTGACAGGTTGGATGTCTGACAGGTTGCATGGTTGACAGGTTGGATGTTTGACAGGTTGGATGTTTGACAGGTTGGATGGTTGACAGGTTGGATGTTTGAGAGTTGGATGTTTGACAGGTTGGATGTTTGACAGGTTGGATGTTTGACAGGTTGAATGTTTGACAGGTTGGATGTTTGACAGGTTGGATGGTTGAGAGGTTGGATGGTTGAGAGGTTGGATGGTTGAGAGGTAGGATGTTTGACAGGTTGGATGTTTGACAGGTTGGATGTTTGACAGGTTGGATGTCTGACAGGTTGCATGGTTGACAGGTTGGATGTTTGACAGGTTGGATGTTTGACAGGTTGGATGTTTGACAGGTTGGATGTTTGACAGGTTGGATGGTTGAGAGGTTGGATGTCTGACAGGTTGTATGGTTGACAGGTTGGATGTTTGACAGGTTGGATGTTTGACAGGTTGGATGGTTGACAGGTTGGATGTTTGAGAGTTGGATGGTTGACAGGTTGGATGTTTGACAGGTTGGATGATTAAAAGGTTGGATGTTTGATAGGTTGAAAGTTTGAGAGGTTGGATGGTTGAGAGGTTGGATGGTTGAGAGGTTGGATGTTTAAAAAAGTTGGATGTTTGACAGGTTGGATGTTTGACAGGTTGAAAGTTTGAGAGGTTGGATGGTTGAGAGGTTGGATGTTTGACAGGTTGAATGTTTGACAGGTTGGATGTTTGTCAGGTTGGATGTTTGACAGGTTTGATGTTTGACAGGTTGGATGGTTGAGAGGTTGGATGTTTGACAGGTTGGATGGTTGAGAGGTTGGATGTTTGACAGATTGGATGTTTGACAGGTTGAATGTTTGACAGGTTGGATGTCTGACAGGTTGCATGGTTGACAGGTTGGATGTTTGACAGGTTGGATGTTTGACAGGTTGGATGGTTGACAGGTTGGATGTTTGAGAGTTGGATGTTTGACAGGTTGGATGTTTGACAGGTTGGATGTTTGACAGGTTGAATGTTTGACAGGTTGGATGTTTGACAGGTTGGATGGTTGAGAGGTTGGATGGTTGAGAGGTTGGATGGTTGAGAGGTAGGATGTTTGACAGGTTGGATGTTTGACAGGTTGGATGTCTGACAGGTTGCATGGTTGACAGGTTGGATGTTTGACAGGTTGGATGTTTGACAGGTTGGATGTCTGACAGGTTGCATGGTTGACAGGTTGGATGTTTGACAGGTTGGATGTTTGACAGGTTGGATGGTTGACAGGTTGGATGTTTGAGAGTTGGATGTTTGACAGGTTGGATGTTTGACAGGTTGGATGTTTGACAGGTTGAATGTTTGACAGGTTGGATGTTTGACAGGTTGGATGGTTGAGAGGTTGGATGGTTGAGAGGTTGGATGGTTGAGAGGTAGGATGTTTGACAGGTTGGATGTTTGACAGGTTGGATGTTTGACAGGTTGGATGTCTGACAGGTTGCATGGTTGACAGGTTGGATGTTTGACAGGTTGGATGTTTGACAGGTTGGATGGTTGACAGGTTGGATGTTTGAGAGTTGGATGTTTGACAGGTTGGATGTTTGACAGGTTGGATGGTTGACAGGTTGGATGTTTGAGAGTTGGATGTTTGACAGGTTGGATGTTTGACAGGTTGGATGGTTGACAGGTTGGATGGTTGAGAGGTTGGATGGTTGAGAGGTAGGATGTTTGACAGGTTGGATGTTTGACAGGTTGGATGGTTGACAGGTTGGATGGTTGAGAGTTGGATGTTTGACAGGTTGGATGTTTGACAGGTTGGATGGTTGACAGGTTGGATGGTTGAGAGGTTGGATGGTTGAGAGGTTGGATGGTTGAGAGGTAGGATGTTTGACAGGTTGGATGTTTGACAGGTTGGATGGTTGAGAGGTTGGATGGTTGACAGGTTGGATGTCTGACAGGTTGGATGGTTGAGAGGTTGGATGGTTGACAGGTTGGATGTCTGACAGGTTGGATGGTTGAGAGGTTGGATGGTTGACAGGTTGGATGCCTGACAGGTTGGATGGTTGAGAGGTTGGATGGTTGACAGGTTGGATGGTTGACAGGTTGGATGTTTGACAGGTTGGATGGTGTGCACTGGGAGCAGAAAGTAGTCCTACGACTTGGACAGAACTTACAGAGCAGCCTGCGAAGAGGAGTTAGGTTTGTCGGACTGTGCCAGGTGTGGAACTCTCTTCAGTTCCTTGGACAAGATGTACTGGGTGATGTCGTCCTGCCAGGACAGACCTGCAGGGACAGACAGGTAGGAAGTCAGCCATGCTTCCTTACAGGTGAGCCAGGAGGATTTAGGTCTAGACCAGTCTGTCTTGACCCTGGAGGGTGCAGTGTGTATGTAATACCCTCCCCCACCAGCGGTGGCACCAGTGACAAGGTCAAAGAAACAGAAGAAGTCTGGAGCTGAAGTCAGGGAGAAGTTTCTGAAGCGCAAAAATCTGAATCTTTATTTTCAGTGACAATTTAATTTCATGTTATGGATACTTTATTTAAGTAACATCAATTATTATTTATTTAGTTAGTTACAATGAATTCATTTAAGATTGTGGAATTGTATGCACATTTATTTCTCATCCAATTTTGTCTTTTGTGTGTATGTGTATATATATGTGTATGTGTATATATATATATATATATATATATATATATATATATATATATATATATATATATATATTGTTGCGTTTGAACCAGATGTTCCTCTGAGGGAATATAAATTGCTGGTCAATCCCAAGTTCTTTTGATGACACATAAGCTGATTTTAAATGATAACTCCGAACAGAATAGGTATTTTGCAATTTATTCCAAAGCTTTGGAGAGACCAACCTAAAAAACAACACATTTAAACCGCGTCGCCTAAGTCGATCTGACAACACTATGGAAGTCTTGTCTTTTTCAATATGCCCATGGCCCCCTCCCTTCAGAGCAAATACACATATCTATTGCTTTTCTCAGCTGGAGACAGAAAGAGATAGGATAAAGGAGTATTGCTACTCCCACATTCCAAGCTCAAGGTAGTCTACAGTGTATCATTGGTCATGAGATACAGAAAAGATAATAAGAGTACAAGATGGAACACGAGCTATTTCAAATATGACTAAAGAAAATAAATAACTTTTAAATGTGGATATGTGTAGATATCTATCTCCTTATATATATATATATATATATATATATATATATATATATATATAAACCCTGTTTCCATATGAGTTGGGAAATGGTGTTAGATGTAAATATAAACAAAATACAATGATTTGCAAATCCTTTTCAACCCATATTCAGTTGAATATGCTACAAAGACAACATATTTGATGTTCAAACTGATAAACTTTCATTTTTGGCAAATAATCATTAACTTTAGAATTTGATGCCAGCAACACGTGACAAAGAAGTTGGGAAAGGTGGCAATAAATACTGATAAAGTTGAGGAATGCTCATCAAACACTTATTTGGAACATCCCACAGGTGTGCAGGCTAATTGGGAACAGGTGGGTGCCATGATTGGCTATAAAAACAGCTTCCCTGAAATGCTAAGTAATTCACAAACAAGGATGGGGTGAGGGTCACAACTTTGTAAGCAAATTGTGGAACAGTTTTAGAACAACATTTCTCAACGAGCTATTGCAAGGAATTTAGGGATTTTACCATCTACGGTCTGTAAAATCATCAAAAGGTTCAGAGAATCTGGAGAAATCACTGCACGTAAGCGATGATATTACGGACCTTTGACCCCTCCGGCAGTATTGCATCAAAAACTGACATCAGTGTGTAAAGGATATCACCACATGGGCTCAGGAACATTTCATAAAACCACTGTCAGTAACTACAGTTGGTCGCTACATCTGTAAGTGCAAGTTAAAACTCTACCATGCAAAGCCAAAGCCATTTATCAACAACACCCAGGAACGCCGCCGGCTTGGCTGGGCCCGAGATCATCTAAGATGGACTGATGCAAAGTGGAAATGTGTTCTGTGGTCTGACGAGTCCACATTTCAAATTATATTTGGAGACTGTGAATGTGGTGTCCTCCAGAACAAAGAGGAAAATAACCATCTGGATTGTTATAGGCGCAAAGTTGAAAAGCCAGCATGTGTGATGGTATGGGGGTGTATTAGTGCCCAAGGCATGGGTAACTTACACATCTGTGAAGGCACCATTAATGTTGAATGGTCCATACAGGTTTTGGAGCAACATATGTTGTCATCCAAGCAACGTTATCATGGACGCCCCTGCTTATTTCAGCAAGACAAGTGTTACAACAGTGTGGCTTTGTTAAAAAAAGAGTGCGAGTACTTTACTGGCCCGCCTGCAGTCCAGACCTGTCTCCCATGGAAAATGTGTGAAGCGTAAAATAGGACAGCGGAGACCCCGGACTGTTGAAGGATTGAAGCTCTACATAAAACAAGAATGGGAAAGAATCCCACTTTCAAAGCTTCAACAATTAGTTTCCTCAGTTCCCAAACGTTTATTGAGTGTTGTCAAAAGAAAAGGTGATGTAACACAGTGGTGAACATGCCCTTTCCCAACTACTTTGGCACGTGTTGCCGCCATGAGATTCTAAGTTAATTATTATTTGCAACAAAAATAAAGTTGATGAGTTTGAACATCAAATATGTTGTCTTTGTAGCATATTCAACTGAATATTCAGGAGCAATTATGGCGTCTAAATCATGCCTGACTGGAAAAAACACATCATTGAAAAATCATTTTTAGAAGACTTTTAGGAATCATAACGAATTACAATCACCTTTCATTAAAACATTATTTTTTTGACACCCCATTTAGACTTTTGTGAGTTGATGATGTGCCAGGACCAACCTTGGAGCATGAGCTGTTTCAGGACTTCCTGCATCCTCTTCAGTACTGGAACTGTCACCTGGTACTGGACCCGGTCCTGCTTGGAACCCCGACACTGACCAAACAGCCCGTCTGGTGAGCACACACACACACACACACACACACACACACACACACACACACACACACACACACACACACACACGGTCATCAAATAGAGTATTTGATGTACTTTTGTCCTGCAAGACTCTTGGCCCCGCCCACACCTTTCTCCTGCATGACTCTTAGCCCCGCCCACACCTTTCATCCGGATTGCTTCACAGCAGCCTTATGCTTTTTTTTCTTGCTGCTGCAATCACCATGGCAACAACATCTAACACCACACCATTAAGAACATTAAATACTATATACAATTCTAAAAATTGATTCAACAAAAAATACAACCTTAAAATCAATAAATACACAATTAAAAAAAGACACAATTAGGAAAAATACAACAACAACAAAATCCACCATTAAAAAATAGACCATTAAAAATACACATTGAAAAAAAAATACACAATCAAAAAATACACAACTAAAATACACGATTAAGAGAATATGCAATTAAAAATACCATATTGAAAAAATACACAATAAAAAAAAACAAATAAGAAAAACAAGACACACAATTAAGAAAAATACAAAATTGAAAAAATAGACAATGATAAAATAGACGATAAAAAATACACAGTTAAAAAAATACACAATCAGACAACACACAAAATATAAAATACAAAATTAAGGAAACATACAATTGAAATAAAAAAATAAAAAAATAAAGAAGACACACGATTACGAAAAATACAAAATTAAATATATACACAATTAAAAATTACATAATCCAAAAATACCCAAAATATAAAATACACAAAGTCAGTTAAAAATACAAAATTGAAAAAATACACAATAGAAAAAATACAAATAAAAAAAAACAATACCCACAATTAAGAAAAATACAAAATTAAAAAAAATACAAAATTAAAAAAATAGACGACAAAAATAGACGATTAAAAGGTTACACATTTTAAATAATTCACAATTAAAAAATACACAAATTATTAAATACACAATAAAAATAGACAATTAAAAAAATAAACAATAAAAAATACACAATTAAAAGGCACACAAATAAAAAGGTACACAATTAAAAAACACACAATCAAAAAATACACAAAAAAATTAAATACACAATTAAAAAAATACACAATCAAAAAATACAGAAAATATAAAATACACAATTAAAAATTGGCAATTAAAAATACAAAATAGAAAAAATACACAATCAAAAGTACAAATGAAAAAAACAAGACACACAATTAAGAAAAATACAAAATTTAAAAAAATACACAAATACACAATTAAAAAAAACAATAAAGGTACAAAATTTAAATAATACACAATTAAAACATACACAATATATGAAATACACAATAAAAAATAGACAATTAAAAAAATAAACAATAAACAAGAGACAATTAAAAAGGCACACAAATAAAAAGGTAGACAATTCAAAAAATACACAATCAAAAAATAGACAATTAAAAAATACACAAAATATGAAATACACAATAAAAAATAGACAATTAAAAAAAATTTACAATAAAAAAGAGACAATTAAAAATTCACACAATTAAAAAGGTACAAAATTTAAAAAATACACAAAATATGAAATAGAAAATAAAAAATAGACAATTAAAAAGGTACACAATTTGAAAAAATACACGATTATAAATACACCAAATATGAAATACAACCCACACAGTAGTGGTGTAATACAGATGTGAGTGGGACTAAAGCCAGAGGAGCTTTTGCTGCACTGATGAGTCACTGCTGTCTTCCAGTGCGCGCGCACACACACACACACACACACACACACACACACACACACACACACACACACACACACACACACACACACACACACACACACACACACACACACACGACGGCGCGTCGTCATTTTAGGAGCAGAGGTGGTGAGTTATCACCTGATAGCATCACCTGCTACCATTTCCCTGCTGCTTGTTTGAGCACACTCCTTCAGTCACACGCAGGATTCTCACAGGAATGAGGCCAAAACACAACCTGACCTGGTGTAAATATACAAATGAATAATACACTTTCTCACCACATCAGTATTGTCTTTTTGGGCCATTTGGTGAATACAAAATTAAAAGAATACACAACAAAAAATACAGAATTAAAAAAAATAAATTAATTAAAATACACAATTAAAAAAAACTACACAATTAAATAAAACAAATATACATTTAAAAAGTAGACAATAACAAATACAGTATTAAAAGGGTACACAGTTTGAAAAATACATGATTAAAAAATACACAAGTAAAAAAAAAAATATATATATATACATATATATACCAATTAAAAAGGTACACAATTAAAAAAATACACAATAAAAAAAACACACTAAACACAAAATACACAATCTAAATAAACGATTAAAAAATACATAATGAAAAAATAGACAATAAAAATGGACAGCTGAAAAATACACAATTAAAACATGGACAATAAAAAATACGCAATAAAAAAATAAACATTCAAATAAAAACACAATTAAGAAAAATACAAAATTTAAAAAATACACCATTAAAAATAGCCAATAAAAAATACACAATTAAAACATTGACACAATTTGAAAAACTCATGATTAAAAAATACACAAAATATGAAATACACCATATAAAAAACACACAATTAAATTAAAAAAAGTAGACGATAAAAAATACAGTATTAAAAATGTACACAGTTTAAAAAATACATGACTAAAAAATACACAAGTAAAGGAATAAATATACAATGAAAAAGGAACACAAAAATGTAAAAGAGTAAAAAATACACGATTTTAAATATACTAAATATAAAATACACAATAAAACAGTTCAAAAATACACAATTAAAAAAAAAAAATATATATACACCAATTAAAAAGGTACACAATAAAAAAACACACTAAACACAAAATACACAATCCAAATAAACGATTAAAAAATACATAATGAAAAAATAGACAATAAAAATGGACAGCTGAAAAATACACAATTAAAACATGGACAATAAAAAATACACAATTAAAACATGGACAATAAAAAATACACAATAAAAAAATAAACATTCAAATAAACACACAATTAAGAAAAATACAAAATTTAAAAAATACACAATTAAAAATAGCCAATAAAAAATACACAACTAAAACATTGACACAATTTGAAAAACTCATGATTAAAAAATACACAAAATATGAAATACACAATATAAAAAACACACAATTAAATTTAAAAAAAGTAGACAACATAAAATACAGTATTAAAAATGACACAGTTTAAAAAATACATGACTAAAAAATACACAAGTAAAGGAATAAATATACAATGAAAAAGGAACACAGAAATGTAAAAGAGTAAAAAATACACGATTTAATAATATACTAAATATAAAATACACAATAAAACAGTTAAAAAATACACAATTACAAAAATATATATATATATACCAATTAAAAAGTTACACAATTAAAAAAATACACAATAAAAAAAACACACTAAACACAAAATACACAATCCAAATAAATGATTAAAAAATACACAATAAAAAAATAAACATTCAAGTAAACACACAATTAAGAAAAATACCAAATTTAAAAAATACACAATTAAAAATAGCCAATAAAAAATACACAATTAAAACATTGACACAATTTGAAAAACTCATGATTAAAAAATACACAAAATATGAAATACACAATATAAAAAGCACACAATTAAATTAAAAAAAAGTAGACAATAAAAAATACAGTATTAAAAATGTACACAGTTTAAAAAATACATGACTAAAAAATACACAAGTAAAGGAATAAATATACAATGAAAAAGGAACACAAAAATGTAAAAGAGCAAAAAATACACGATTTAATAATATACTAAATATAAAATACACAATAAAACAGTTCAAAAATACACAATTAAAACAGACAATAAAAAATACACAATAAAAACACATTTGAGAAAAATACACAATAAAAATGCACGATTAAAAATATACACAATTTAAAAAATTCCCGTTTAAAAAATACACAGAATATGAATTCCACAATAAAAATAGGGAATTATAAAGGTAGACAAAGAAAAAGCATCAAAGAGATGCAGGACATGATCAGTAAGACCACGCCCACAAACACTAACATGGACCACTTCACACCACGAGGTCAAAGTTCACTCTCAGCATGTTGGAAGAAGTCGGAGGTGAGTCAAGGAAGGTCGACTTTGTGGCAGCACAGGAGAAAGTTCAAGTCAAAACTTGGACTTTTGCATTTTCTTGCTTGTAACTGTGGTGCGTTCAAGGACCCTCCATTACAGTTAGAAACAGAGGTGTCACTTGGTTTTAAAAACAGGGAGTTTTTTGGCACTAATAATAATAATAATAAATATAATATAGTCATGATGATAAAGATTATGTATTATTATATATGTATTATATATTATATATCTCATCATGAATGTTACTACATGACATATATACTTACATCATGTACTGTATATACTACATGTTATTATGAATGTTACTAGATACTACATATATACTTACATCATGTATATACTACATGTTATTATGAATGTTACTAGATACTACATATATACTTACATCATGTATATATTACATGTTATTATGAATGTTACTAGATACTACATATATACTTACATCATGTATATATTACATGTTATTATGAATGTTACTAGATACTACATATATACTTACATCATGTATATATTACATGTTATTATGAATGTTACTAGATACTACATATATACTTACATCATGTATATATTACATGTTATTATGAATGTTACTAGATACTACATATATACTTACATCATGTATATATTACATGTTATTATGAATGTTACTAGATACTACATGTATACTTACATCATGTATATATTACATGTTAATATGAATGTTACTACATGACATATATACTTACATCATGTATATATTACATGTTATTATGAATGTTACTAGATACTACATATATACTTACATCATGTATATATTACATGTTATTATGAATGTTACTAGATACTACATATATACTTACATCATGTATATATTACATGTTATTATGAATGTTACTAGATACTACATATACCCTTACATCATGTTGAGATATATATATATATATATATATATATATATATATATATATATATATATATATATATATATATATATGTCTTCATCCCAGATGTTATAACATGAATACAAGAGGACCAAAGGTGTTGAAAGGCATGTTGTATTGGGCTGCGTGCGTAAGTGCAAATCCCAGCCAGACGTGCGTATGCCCGTGACTCATCAGCGTGTTCGCACAACAACTGTGGGGGTGTCGACCCCGCTGTGATGTCAGCGTTGCCATGGAGACAGCAGAGCAAGGAGGCGGGGTCTGGGATGAAGGGGAAGGTGAGGGTGGGGACACTTCTTCTACTCGCCCTTTTTTTTAATATATCATATATAGGAATATTGTGTGTGTGTGTGTGTGTGTGTGTGTGTGTGTGTGTGTGTGTGTGTGTGTGTGTGTGTGTGTGTGTGTGTGTGTGTGTGTGTGTGTGTGTGTGCCTTTACCGTCAAAGCACAACTGATCCCTGGAGCACACTTTTCTCTCAAACAGGCAACCTGATGGCAGACAAACACATGAATATAAACATATGAATATAAACACATGAATATAAACACATGAGTACAAACATGAATATAAACACATGAATATAAACACATGAATACAAACATGAATATAAACAAATGAATATAAACACATGAATACAAACATGAATATAAACAAAGGAATATAAACACATGAACATAAACACATGAATACAAACACATGAAGACAAACACATGAATATAAACACATGAACATAAACACATGAATACAAACACATGAATATAAACACATGAATATCAACACATGAACATAAACACATGAATACAAACACATGAATACAAACACATGAACATAAACACATGAATACAAAAACATGAATATAAACACATGAATACAAACATGAATATAAACAAATGAATATAAACACATGAACATAAACACATGAATACAAACATATGAATACAAACACATGAAGACAAACACATGAATATAAACACATGAACATAAACACATGAATACAAACACATGAACATAAACACATGAATACAAACACATGAATACAAACATGAATATAAACACATGAATATAAACACATGAACATAAACACATGAATACAAACACATGAATACAAACACATTAATATCAACACATGAATATAAACACATGAATACAACCACATGAATATAAACACATGAATACAAACACATGAATACAAACACATGAATATCAACACATGAATACAAACACATGAATACAAACACATGAATATCAACACATGAATATAAACACACATTAGTGACAATACACACTTTATTGTGCTGTAATACTTGTCTCTAAGCGCTTTGAGTCACTAGAGAAAAAGCGCTATATAAATATAATTCACTTCACTTGTCTAAATAATGGGGATCACAACATTTTTTATTACTGACTTTATTGTAACAACAAATGTTAGTGTAGATGAAACATATGTTTATTATTGTCATTCAGTCCTTCAATAAAATATTGAACATACTAGACAACTTGTCTTTTAGTAGTAAGTAAACAAAGAAAGACTCCTAATTAGTCTGCAGTAACATATTGTGTCATTTATACACCTATTATTTTATACACATTATGAGGGACAAACTGTAAAAATTGATTATTATTCCACTTGTTCATTTACTGTTAATATCTGCTTATTTCCTCTTTTAACATGTTTTATCTACACTTCTGTTCAAATGTAATAATCACTTATTCTTCTCTTCTTTGATACTTGACATTAGTTTTGGATGATACCACACTTTTAGGTATGGATGCGATACCAAGTAGTTACAGGATCATACAATAAAATATAATACCTAATAAACCAATAGTAATATGGTTAAAAAATACTGATGTAAAGGGTAGGTGTCGCGCTGTTTTCTGTTTTAACATGTTCTATCTACACTTCTGTTCAAATGTAATAATCACTTATTCTTCTCTTCTTTGATACTTGACATTAGTTTTGGATAATACCACACATTTAGGTATGGATCATGTCGATACCAAGTAGTTACAGGATCATACAATAAAATATAATACCAAGTAAACCAATAATAATATGGTCCAAAAATACTGATGTATTGTATTGTAGGTGTCGCGCTGTTTTCTCTTTTAACATCGACCAAGCCATCCATTTCCTACCGCGTATTCCCTTTGGGGTTGCGAGGGGAGCTGGTGATTATCTCAGCTACAATCGGGCGGAAGGCGGCGTACACCCTGGACAAGTCGCCACCTCATCGCAGGGCCAATACAGAGAGACAGACAATGTTCTTTTAGCATGTTCTATTAAAATGTAATAATCACTTATTGTTCTCTTCTTTCATACTTGACATTAGTTTTGGATGATACCACACATTTAGGTATGGATCCGATACCAAGTAGTTACAGGATGATACAGTGGTCATATTTAAAGTCCTCATGTGTCCAGGGACGTTTTTACTGACTTTATAAACATAACATGAAGTTTTAAAAAAAGGAAAAAAGATGTTGTGATTATAAAAAAATATCGGTGTAATCATAGTAGTATCGACAAGATACGCTCTTGGACTTGGTATCATTACAGTGGATGTTTGTTTACATTGTGACGGCGGTGAGCTATTGTATCTTCCCACGCTGTGTAGTGAAGCATGTTTATCTATTCCCCGTCCTCCAGTGATATTAATACTTTTAAGAAACTTACTTTATTTGTCACCATGGAGGCCAGAATTAGTGATTTAGAAGTAGCTAAAACACTGCGGATGGACGTTAGCCGCCAGCTGGCGAGCCATGTGTAAAAGCATCTCTTCCTGAGGGTGTTTCAGTGTTCCAACTTCACCTTTATCTTGACTTTTTACAGCAAAATGCGTCCATTCTCCCTTTTCTGTCTACACACTGTGTCTGCTTGTAAGTACTCTGTGTGTGTGTGCTGCCGTACATGCTCCTCTTCTCCTAAAATGACGACGCGCCGTCACGCCCGTTAAAAAACGAACCGGTACTTTTTTAGAGGCAGTATAGTACCGGATATGATTGATTGATTAGTATGGCGGTATCATACTAGTACAACTGTACTTCACTATGCTAAGCGTTGTGAGTCACGAGAGAAAAGCGCTATATAAATATACATATCTTGTAGTTATTTGGATAATTTTTGGGATGAAAACTATCAAAGCTGCTTTTTCTTTTCCTTCTTTATTCTTTATTACTATTTTGCTTTAAATTTTTATTTTGCTTATTTATCCTGTGATGAGGGTGCGACTTGTCCAGGGCGTACCCTGCCTTCCACCTGAATGCAGCTGCGTTAGGCTCCAGCACCCCCCGTGACCCCAAAAGAGACAAGCGGTAGAAATGGATGGATGGCTGGATGGATGAGTCTCTTTTTCTGTATTTTTCTTCTAATTGTTATTTTGCTTCTTTATTTGTTCATTTATTTATTTAATTCCACCTCTCTCTTTTTCTGTATTTTTGATTCTCGTGTTTTTTTGTTGTTTTTTTTGCTTGTAATTTTGTGGGAATAAGAACTGGCTCTCTCCTCTTTTTTATAATTCTCCCTTTTTTGTCTGGCTTGTCAATCTCCAGGCACAACATTTGATGCAAATCCGGCTCCTGTTTCAAAAGTGATTCTCACAAAGTAACATTTGGTGTAAAACTTATAATAAAATGTTTCGGTGGAAGGATTAGAAAAGCTCCTTCATGTCTTTCTAAGATCAGATTCTTCTTAGAGAAACAAAAAGGTTCAGTTCAAAATTGGGATGAATAGGAATCCGAATTTGGATGTGAAATGATGTTTTTGTCCATTTACATACTACGACATACAACCGGAGACTTGCAACCCGGGTGTTGTTGCAGCCGCCAGTCAGTCCAAAGTCTACAACGGGAAGAAGGGAGTTAGTCGTGTCCTTAAGGAGAGTCTCCGACAATCCGGGTTCCAATCTTTGTTTGCCAGGGGGAAATAACATGTACTTTTCACTCTAAATTGTCTGACTGTTCCTCAAATTCATCCTGAACAGTCTTTTCCTCTTCGGTCCACAGTTTCTAAAACCAATTTGAAATGTGGACTCGTCAGACCACAGAAAAAGTTTTCCACTTTGCATCAGTCCATTTTAGATGAGCTTTGGCGTTTTCGGGTGTTGTTGATGAATGGCTGTGGCTTTGCAAAGTAGAGTTTTGACTTGCACTTACAGATGTAGCAACAAACAGTGGTTTTCTGAAGTGTTCTTGAGCCAATGTGGTGATATCCTTTACTCACGGATGTCGCTTTTTGATGCCTGAGGGGTGGAAGGTGCGTAATGTCATGGTTTACGTGCAGTGATTTCTCCACATTCTCTGAACCTTTTGATGATATTACGGAGCGTAGATGGTGAAATCCCTAAATTCCTTACAATAGCTGCTTGAGAAATGTTGTTCTTAAACAATTTGCTCAGGCATTTGTTGACAAAGTGGTGACCCTTGCCCCGTCTTGTTTGTGAACGAGTGAACATTTCATGGAAGCTGCTTTCATAGCCAATCATGGCACCCACCTGTTCCCAATTGGCCTGTTCACCTGTGGGATGTTCCAAATAAGTCTTTGAAGAGCATTCCTCAGCTTTCTCACTCTTTTTTTGCCACTTGTGCCAGCTTTTTTGAAACATGTTGCAGGCATCACATTCCACGATTAAATATGTCATTGGGGGCCGAAATCTTCTCTAAAGAAGACCAGGGATAGCTGAATGGTTAAAGCTCTTAGCTCCCAATCAAAGGGTCCTTCGTTCAAATCCCAGGCAAGTTGATCGATAACCAGGAAAGCTATTGTTTTGTATCATAGTTTACTGAGACAGGTTATCAATTGAATATGTCATTGGGGCCCGAAATCTGTCCTTGAGAGGACCAAGAATAGCTGAATGGTTAAAGCTCCTAACTCCCAATCAAAGGGCACTGTGTTCAAATCCCAGGCAAGTTCATCGATAACAAGGAAAGCTATTGTTTTGTATCATAGTTTACTGAGACAGGTTATCAATTGAATATGTCATTGGGGCCCGAAATCTGTCCTTAAGAAGAACAAGAATAGCTGAATGGTTAAAGCTCCTAACTCCCAATCAAAGGGCACTGGGTTCAAATCCCAGGCAAGTTCATCGATAACTAGGAAAGCTATTGTTTTTTGTCATAGTTTACTGAGACAGGTTATCAATTGAATATGTCACTGGGGCCCGAAATCTGTGCTTAAGAAGACCAAGAATAGCTGAATGGTTAAACAGCTAACTCCCAATCAAAGGGCACTGGGTTCAAATCCCAGGCAAGTTGATCGATAACTAGGAAAGCTATTATTTTGTATTATAGTTTACTGAGACAGGTTATCAATTGAATATGTCACTGGGGCCCGAAATCTGTCCTTAAGAAGACCAAGAATAGCTGAATGGTTAAAGCTCCTAACTCCCAATCAAAGGGCACTGGGTTCAAATCCCAGGCAAGTTGATCGATAACAAGGAAAGTTATTGTTTAGTATCATAGTTTACTGAGACAGGTTATCAATTGAATATGTCACTGGGGCCCGAAATCTGTCCTTAAGAAGACCAAGAATAGCTGAATGGTTAAACAGCTAGCTCCCAATCAAAGGGCACTGGGTTCAAATCCCAGGCAAGTTGATCGATAACAAGGAAAGCTATTGTTTTGTATCATAGTTTACTGAGACAGGTTATCAATTAAATATGTCACTGGGGCCCGAAATCTGTCCTTAAGAAGACCAAGAATAGCTGAATGGTTAAAGCTCCTAACTCCCAATCAAAGGGCACTGTGTTCAAATCCCAGGCAAGTTGATTGTTAACAAGGAAAGCTATTGTTTTGTATCATAGTTTACTGAGACAGGTTATCAATTGAATGTCACTGGGGCCCGAAATCTGTCCTTAAGAAGACCAAGAATAGCTGAATGGTTAAACAGCTAGCTCCCAATCAAAGGGCACTGGGTTCAAATCCCAGGCAAGTTAATCGATAACAAGGTAAGCTATTGTTTTGTATCATAGTTTACTGAGACAGGTTATCAATTGAATATGTCATTGGGCCCGAAATCTGTCTTTAAGAAGGCCAAGAATAGCCGAATGGTTAAACAGCTATCTCTCAATCAAAGGGCACTGGGTTCAAATCCCAGGCAAGTTGATCGATAACAAGGAAAGCTATTGTTTTGTATCATAGTTTACTGAGACAGGTTATCAATTGAATATGTCATTTGTTTGTGGGTTCTTCCGAGGATGTTGTAGTCGTAATGATTTGTGCAGTCCTTTGAGACATTTGTGATTTGGGGCTATATAAATAAACATTGATTGATTGATTGATTGGGGCCCGAAATCTGTCCTTAAAAAGACCAAGAATAGCTGAATGGTTAAACAGCTAGCTCCCAATCAAAGGGTCCTGGGTTCAAATCCCAGTCAGGTCGATCGGCTTGCCAAGCCAAAGAGAGGGAACGCTGGAAATTGTGAGGGTGCATCACCTCCCCCACACTAAGTAAAGCTAAGTGGTAGTGGGTTAGTTAACTTATAGTTAAAAAGTATGGGTAAAAATGATAACAAATAGTCCTAAAGTCTAAGGGTAATTTCGGGAGTTAGCTCCCCCCTGAGGCTAAAGTTGGTAAGTGTACCATCAGTAATTCCTGGCTGGGAATAGGAACATGAATAATTAATCAGTTTGAGTGTTGACCAATCAGCTCTCCTCGGTCTGACCAACAAATAGTCAATTAGTTAATAAAAAAAACCCAACAATAAATACAACAAATTGGAATGATTGAAGGGAGAAAAAAAATCTAATTGGATAATGAAAAAGAAAAGAAAAATAAATGGGTGGACAAATCCTCCTGAGTAGCTGCAATTGAATAATAAAAAATATATTTTTAATAATTGATATGCAATTAACTTTTCTTAATAGTGTT
>NC_084629.1:40107089-40162089 GCF_033978795.1 Nerophis ophidion | reverse complement strand
ACCTCATACGTTCTCACTATCTTGTATCTCATTACTTATATTTTATACTTTGTCACTATCTTATATCTCATATCTTATACTTTGTCACTATCTTATACCTCATTACTTATATCTTATACTTTGTCACTATCTTATATCTCATATCTTATACTTTGTCACTATCTTATACCTCATTACTTATATCTCATACTTTGTCACTATCTTATACCTCATTACTTATATCTCATACTTTCTCACTATCTTATATCTCATATCTTATACTTTCTCACTATTTTATATCTCATTACTTATATCTTATACTTTGTCACTATCTTATATCTCATAACGTATATCTCATACTTTCTCACTATCTTATATCTCATTACTTATATCTCATACTTTCTCACTATCTTATATCTCATTACTTATATCTCATTACTTATATCTTATACTTTCTCACTATTTTATATCTCATAACTTATATCTTATACTTTGTCACTATCTTATATCTCATATCTTATACTTTGTCACTATCTTATATCTCATAACTTATATCTTATACTTTGTCACTATCTTATATCTCATAACTTATATCTTATACTTTGTCACTATTTTATATCTCGTATCTTATATCTTATATCTTATACTTTGTCACTATCTTATATCTCATATCTCATAACTTATATCTTATTTCTTATACTTTGTCACTATCTTATTTTAGATTAGATTAGATAGTACTTTATTTATTCCGTCAGGAGAGTTCCTTCAGGAAAATTACAATTTTATATCTTATATCTTATAAATATATATATATATATATATATATATATATATATATATATATATATATATATATATATATATGTATATATATATCTTATATCTTATATCTCATAACTTATATCTTATACTTTGTCACTATCTTATATCTCATAACTTATATCTCATATCTTCTACTTTGTCACTGTCTTATATCTCATAACTTATATCTCATAACTTATTATTTGTCACTATCTTATATCTCATATCTTATACTTTCAATCTATCTATACTTTGTCACTATCTTATATCTTATACTTTGTCACTATCTTATATCTCATATATTATACTTTGTCACTATCTTATATCTCATATCTTATACTTTGTCACTATCTTATACTTTGTCACTATCTTATATCTCATATCTTACACTTTGTCACTATCTTATATCTCATAACTTATATCTCATATCTTATACTTTGTCACTATCTTATATCTCATAACTTATATCTTATACTTTGTCACTATCTTATATCTCATATCTTATACTTTGTCACTATCTTATATCTTATAACTTATATCTTATACTTTGTCACTATCTTATATCTCATATCTTATACTTTGTCACTATCTTATATCTCATAACTTATACTTTGTCACTATCTTATATCTCATAACTTATATTTTATACTTTGTAATCTTATATCTCATAACTTATATCTCATATCTTCTACTTTGTCACTATCTTATATCTCATAACTTATATCTTATACTTTGTCACTATCTTATATCTCATAACTTATATCTCATATCTTCTACTTTGTCACTATCTTATATCTCATAACTCATATCTTATACTTCGTCACTATCTTATATCTCATATCTTATACTTTGTCACTATCTTATATCTCATAACTTATACCTCATATCTTCTACTTTGTCACTATCTTATATCTCATAACTCATATCTTATACTTCGTCACTATCTTATATCTCATATCTTATACTTTGTCACTATCTTATATCTCATATCTTCTACTTTGTCACTATCTTATATCTCATAACTTATATCTTATACTTTGTCACTATCTTATATCTCATAACTTATACTTTGTCACTATCTTATATCTCATAACTTATACTTTGTCACTATCTTATATCTCATAACTTATATCTTATACTTTGTAATCTTATATCTCATAACTTATATCTCATATCTTCTACTTTGTCACTATCTTATATCTCATAACTTATATCTTATACTTTGTCACTATCTTATATCTCATAACTTATATCTCATATCTTCTACTTTGTCACTATCTTATATCTCATAACTCATATCTTATACTTCGTCACTATCTTATATCTCATATCTTATACTTTGTCACTATCTTATATCTCATAACTTATATCTCATATCTTCTACTTTGTCACTATCTTATATCTCATAACTTATATCTTATACTTCGTCACTATCTTATATCTCATATCTTATACTTTGTCACTATCTTATATCTCATAACTTATATCGTATACTTTGTCACTATCTTATATCTCATAACTTATATCTTATACTTTGTCACTATCTTATATCTCATATCTTATACTTTGTCACAATCTTATATCTCATAACTTATACCTCATATCTTCTACTTTGTCACTATCTTATATCTCATATCTTATACTTTGTCACAATCTTATATCTCATAACTTATACCTCATATCTTCTACTTTGTCACTATCTTATATCTCATATCTTATACTTTGTCACTATCTTATATCTCATAACTTATATCTCATATCTTCTACTTTGTCACTATCTTATATCTCATAACTTATATCTTATACTTCGTCACTATCTTATATCTCATATCTTATACTTTGTCACTATCTTATATCTCATAACTTATATCGTATACTTTGTCACTATCTTATATCTCATAACTTATATCTTATACTTTGTCACTATCTTATATCTCATAACTTATATCGTATACTTTGTCACTATCTTATATCTCATAACTTATATCTTATACTTTGTCACTATCTTATATCTCATATCTTATACTTTGTCACAATCTTATATCTCATAACTTATACCTCATATCTTCTACTTTGTCACTATCTTATATCTCATAACTTATATCTTATACTTCGTCACTATCTTATATCTCATAACTTATATCTTATACTTCGTCACTATCTTATATCTCATAACTTATATCTTATACTTCGTCACTATCTTATATCTCATATCTTATACTTTGTCACTATCCAGTCGTTATTATTATTATTAATGTACGTGTTCATTTACTGTTAATATCTGCTTATTTTCTGTTTGAACATGTTCTATCTACACTTCTGTTCAAATGTAATAATCACTTATTCTTCTCTTCTTTGATATTTGACATTAGTTTTGGATGATACCACACATTTAGGTATGGATCCGATACCAAGTAGTCACAGGATCAAAAATTGGTCCTATTCAAAGTCCTCATGTGTCCAGGGACGTATTTACTGAAAGATTGGCGATAAAAAATATGGATGTAATCATAGTAGTATCGACCAGATATGCTCCTGTACTTGGTATCATTACAGTGGATATCAGGTGTAGATGCACCCATGGCATTGTTTACATTGTGACGCTATTGGAACCTCCTACGCTGTGTAGTGAAGCATGTTTAGCTAATACTCCTCCTCCAGTGATAATGCTACATGTAAACTTACTTTATTCGTCTCCATGGAGACCAGGATTAGTGATTTAGAAGTAGCTACAACACTGCGGATGGACGTTAGCTGCATGTGTTAAAGCAGCTCTTCCTGAGGGTGTTTTCAGTGTTATAACTTCACCTTTATCTTGACTTTTTACACCAAAATGCGTCCTTTCTCCCTTTTCTGTCTACACACTGTGTCTGCTTGTAAGTACTCTGTGTGTGTGCGCTGCCGAACATGCTCCCCTGCGACGACGTGGGGGAGGTGGGGGTGGAGGACCGGTGATTATTAGAGGCGGTATGGTACCGAATATTATTCATTAGTATGGCGGTACTACACTATGTATGTTTATATACATACATACATACATAAATGTACATATAATTGTAGAATGATGAGTGAGAAAAACATGATCATGTGATATCAAAATGATATCACATGATCAAAATGATATCACTGATGAGAAGATGCGTCTTACCGTATCTGTCGGCCAGGCCGGGCTGCAGGAGCAGGCTGAGCAGCGCAAGCCTCCAGGCTCCTGAATGCAGCATGGTGCGTTCACGTGTCACGGGCCAACGCTAATCCTTATCATGTCCACAGAAGCGTCACGGGTGTGGGAAGATGACGTCTGTGATGGACGGCGGCTCCACGCAAAAAAAGTCCTTCCTCACGGGGCGGGGCTTGAGGAGGAGGAGGTTGGAGGAGGAAGGAGGCGTGGCCGGAAATGAGGTCAAAGCAAATGAGGCGCCAATTCGGCTGCACGTGCGTCATAGCGAGGATACACCTGTATTCTTGACCGTCTTTGTGTTTATAGGACAACAATAGAATGTTCTTCACTGCCTGCCTGTCTTGTCCTGTCCTCTGGCGCCCTCTGCTGGTCACTGCAACCCAGCCACAATAGTGACAGAGAGTCCGCTGGATCTAACATAATAGTCTGAAAGTCCAGTCCATAGTGGATCTAACATAATAGTGTGAGAGTCCAGTCCATAGTGGATCTAACATAATAGTCTGAAAGTCCAGTCCATAGTGGATCTAACATAATAGTCTAAAAGTCCAGTCCATAGTGGATCTAACATAATAGTGTGAGAGTCCAGTCCATAGTGGATCTAATATAATAGTGTGGGAGTCCTGTCCATAGTGGATCCAACATAATAGTGAGAGTCCAGTCCATAGTGGAATCTAACATAATAGTGTGAGAGTCTAGTCCATAGTGGATCTAACATAATAGTTAGAGTCCAGTCCATAGTAGATCTAACATAATAGTGTGAGAGTCCAGTCCATAGTGGATCTAACATAATAGTGAAAGTCCAGTCCATAGTGGATCTAACATAATAGTTAGAGTCCAGTCCATAGTAGATCTAACATAATAGTGTGAGAGTCCAGTCCATAGTGGATCTAACATAATAGTTAGAGTCCAGTCCATAGTAGATCTAACATAATAGTGTGAGAGTCCAGTCCATAGTGGATCTAACATAATAGTGAAAGTCCAGTCCATAGTGGATCTAACATAATAGTGAGAGTCCAGTCCATAGTGGATCTAACATAATAGTGTGAGAGTCCAGTCCATAGTGGATCTAACATAATAGTGAGAGTCCAGTCCATAGTGGATCCAACATAATAGTGAGAGTCCAGTCCATAGTGGATCTAACATAATAGTTAGAGTCCAGTCCATAGTAGATCTAACATAATAGTGTGAGAGTCCAGTCCATAGTGGATCTAACATAATAGTGAAAGTCCAGTCCATAGTGGATCTAACATAATAGTGAGAGTCCAGTCCATAGTGGATCTAACATAATAGTGTGAGAGTCCAGTCCATAGTGGATCTAACATAATAGTGAGAGTCCAGTCCATAGTGGATCCAACATAATAGTGAGAGTCCAGTCCATAGTGGATCTAACATAATAGTGAGAGTCCAGTCCATAGTGGATCTAACATAATAGTGTGAGAGTCCAGTCCATAGTGGATCTAACATAATAGTGTGAGAGTCCAGTCCATAGTGGATCTAACATAATAGTGAGAGTCCAGTCCATAGTGGATCTAACATAATAGTGAGAGTCCAGTCTATAGTTGTAAACAATGAAAGTATGTAAATAAACATCACTTTCACAACATATATATCTGTGGCTAATAGTCCGGTGTGGTTAGTTGATTACTATATATATATATATATATATATATATATACATAGTATATATTGAGTGTGGTGCTATAGTGAGTCAAAGTGTTGACAGATACAATAAGCATAAGACAGGTAATAATAAGTGGTTATAAGATATCCAGGGGCTAGCTAGATAAACAAATACTAATAATAACAATAATGATAATAATAATAATAATAAAAATAATAAAAATAATAATAATATAAACAATAATAATAATAATAATAACAATACTGATAATAAATAGATGATTTTTGGATGTAGAATAGTATATGTGTGAATTTACACATATGATAATAACAATAATGGTATTACTACTAATAATAATCAGAATAATGATAATGACAATAATAATAATAATGATAATAATAATAATAATAATAATAATAATAATAATAATAAGAGACTAACTATATAAACACATACTAATAATAAGAAGAAGACTTTAGAAGAGAGATTAGTGATCACAAAATTTAAATGGAGCAGATGTCATGCAAACAAAGGTCTGACATTTTAAACAGCACACTCACACATTCATCCTGCTTCTATTCACACATTCATCCTGCTTCTACTCACACATTCATCCTGCTTCTATTCACACATTCATCCTGCTTCTATTCACTCATTCATCCTGCTTCTACTCACACATTCATCCTGCTTCTATTCACACATTCATCCTGCTTCTATTTTGTAGTCACACATTCGTCCTATTGCTAGTCACACATTCATCCTATTTCTAGTCACAAATTCATTTTATTTCTAGTCACACATTCATCCTATTGCTAGTCACACATTCATCCTATTTCTAGTCAACAATCCATCCTATTTCTAGTCACACATTCATCCTATTTCTAGTCAACAATCCATCCTATTTCTAGTCACACATTCATCCTATTGCTAGTCACACATTCATCCTATTTCTAGTCAACAATCCATCCTATTTCTAGTCACACATTCATCCTATTGCTAGTCACATATTCATCCTATTTCTAGTCAACAATCCATCCTATATCTAGTCACACATTCATCCTATTGCTAGTCACACATTCATCCTATTTCTAGTCAACAATCCATCCTATTTCTAGTCACACATTCATCCTATTGCTAGTCACACCTTCATTCTATTTCTAGTCACACATTCATCCTAATGCAAGTCACATATTCATTCTATTATGTAGTCACACATTCATCCTGCTTCTATTCACACATTCATCCTCCTTCTATTAACACATTCATCCTGCTTCTATTTTGTAGTCACACATTCATCCTTCTAGTCACAAATTCATCCTATTTCTTGTCACAAATTCATCTTATTTCTAGTCACACATTCATCCTATTGCTAGTCACATATTCATCCTATTTCTAGTCAACAATCCATCCTATTTCTAGTCACACATTCATCCTATTGCTAGTCACACATTCATTCTATTTCTAGTCACACATTCATCCTATTTCTAGTCAACAATCCATCCTATTTCTAGTCACACATTCATCCTATTGCTAGTCACACATTCATTCTATTTCTAGTCACACATTCATCCTAATGCAAGTCACATATTCATTATATTATGTAGTCACACATTCATCCTGCTTCTACTCACACATTCATCCTGCTTATATTCACACAGTCATCCTGCTTCTATTAACACATTCATTCTGCTTCTATTTTGTAGTCACACATTCGTCCTATTGCTAGTCACACATTCATCCTTCTAGTCACAAATTCATCTTATTTCTAGTCACACATTCATCCTATTGCTAGTCACATATTCATCCTATTTCTAGTCAACAATCCATCCTATTTTTAGTCACACATTCATCCTATTGCTAGTCACACATTCATCCTATTGCTAGTCACACATTCATTCTATTTCTAGTCACACATTCATCCTATTGCTAGTCACACATTCATCCTTCTAGTCACAAATTCATCTTATTTCTAGTCACACATTCATCCTATTGCTAGTCACATATTCATCCTATTTCTAGTCAACAATCGATCCTATTTCTAGTCACACATTCGTCCTATTGCTAGTCACACATTCATTCTATTTGTAGTCACACATTCATCCTAATGCAAGTCACATATTCATTTTATTATGTAGTCACACATTCATCCTGCTTCTACTCACACATTCATCCTACTACTATTCACACATTCATCCTATTTCTGGGCTGCTGCCATGGGAACAATGCAGTCAATGTCCTAGAATGCCATCTGGCTCACTGTTGCATATTCAGGACAACTTGTTTTATTGAAATGTTGTGATAGTTGTATTGAAATGTTGTGATAGTTGTATTAAAATGTGGTGATAGTTGTATTAAAATGTTGTGATAGTTGTATTGAACTGTTGTGATAGTTTTATTAAAATGTGGTGATAGTTGTATTAAAATGTTGTGATAGTTGTATTGAAATATTGTGATAGTTTTATTAAAATGTGGTGATAATTGTATTAAAATGTTGTGATAGTTGTATTGAAATGTTGTGATAATTTTATTAAAATGTGGGGATAGTTGTATTAAAATGTTGTGATAGTTGTATTAAAATGTTGTGATAGTTGTATTGAAATGTTGTGATAGTTTTATTAAAATGTGGTGATAGTTGTATTAAAATGTTGTGATAGTTGTATTGAAATATTGTGATAGTTTTATTAAAATGTGGTGATAGTTGTATTAAAATGTTGTGATAGTTGTATTGAAATGTTGTGATAGTTTTATTGAAATGTTGTGATAGTTGTATTGAAATGTTGTGATAGTTGTATTAAAATGTTGTGATAGTTGTATTGAAATATTGTGATAGTTGTATTGAAATGTTGTGATAGTTGTATTGAAATGTTGTGATAGTTGTATTGAAATGCGGTGATAGTT
Organism: Nerophis ophidion; assembly: GCF_033978795.1. Taxonomy (NCBI): domain Eukaryota; kingdom Metazoa; phylum Chordata; class Actinopteri; order Syngnathiformes; family Syngnathidae; genus Nerophis; species Nerophis ophidion. The sequence continues at coordinate 40,153,612 of NC_084629.1, read as the reverse complement.
GTATTAAAATGTTGTGATAGTTGTATTGAAATGTTGTGATAGTTGTATTAAAATGTGGTGATAGTTGTATTGAAATGTTGTGATAGTTGTATTGAAAAGTTGTGATAGATGTATTGAAATGTTGTGATAGTTGTATTGAAATGTGGTGATAGTTGTATTGAAATGTGGTGATAGTTGTATTAAAATGTGGTGATAGTTGTATTAAAATGTGGTGATAGTTGTATTGAAATGTTGTGATAGTTGTATTGAAATGTGGTGATAGTTGTATTGAAAAGTTGTGATAGTTGTATTGAAATGTTGTGATTGTTGTATTGAAATGTGGTGATAGTTGTATTGAAATGTGGTGAGAGTTGTATTGAAGTGTTGTGATAGTTGTATTGAAATGTTGTGAGAGTTGTATTGAAGTGTTGTGATAGTTGTATTGAAATGTTGTGATAGTTTTATTAAAATGTGGTGATAGTTGTATTAAAATGTTGTGATAGTTGTATTGAAATATTGTGATAGTTTTATTAAAATGTGGTGATAGTTGTATTAAAATGTTGTGATAGTTGTATTGAAATGTTGTGATAGTTTTATTGAAATGTTGTGATAGTTGTATTGAAATGTTGTGATAGTTGTATTAAAATGTTGTGATAGTTGTATTGAAATGTTGTGATAGTTGTATTGAAATGTTGTGATAGTTGTATTGAAATGTTGTGATAGTTGTATTGAAATGCTGTGATAGTTGTATTAAAATGTTGTGATGGTTGTATTGAAATGTTGTGATAGTTGTATTAAAATGTGGTGATAGTTGTATTGAAATGTTGTGATAGTTGTATTGAAAAGTTGTGATAGATGTATTGAAATGTTGTGATAGTTGTATTGAAATGTGGTGATAGTTGTATTGAAATGTGGTGATAGTTGTATTAAAATGTGGTGATAGTTGTATTAAAATGTGGTGATAGTTGTATTGAAATGTTGTGATAGTTGTATTGAAATGTGGTGATAGTTGTATTGAAAAGTTGTGATAGTTGTATTGAAATGTTGTGATTGTTGTATTGAAATGTGGTGATAGTTGTATTGAAATGTGGTGAGAGTTGTATTGAAGTGTTGTGATAGTTGTATTGAAATGTTGTGAGAGTTGTATTGAAGTGTTGTGATAGTTGTATTGAAATGTTGTGAGAGTTGTATTAAAATGTTGTGATAGTTGTATTGAAATATTGTGATAGTTGTTTTGAAATGTGGTGATAGTCCTGACAGACTTGTCAAGCTGGGCTGACTCGTCAATCACAAGCTTCTATTTGAAGTCCACTCGTTGCTTTCCCGACAGACTGCAAATAGACACCTTACACATACATGTGCAATCACCGACACACACACACACACACACACACACACACACACACACACACACACACACACACACACACACACACACACACACACACACACACACACACACACACACACACACACACACACAGAGAGAGTCTGTCAGCATGTTGGCATGCGTGCATGTGTGTTTGCTTGGTTGCTAGGCAACAGCATTGAAGAAGGATCAGGCCAGCTGTGCTAGTACAACTCCTGATAGTCGCCATCACAGAGACACAACCTGATAGTCACCATCACAGAGACACAACCTGATAGTCGCCATCACAGAGACACAACCTGATAGTCGCCATCACAGAGACACAACCTGATAGTCACCATCACAGAGACACAACCTGATAGTCGCCATCACAGAGACACAACCTGATAGTCACCATCACAGAGACACAACCTGATAGTCGCCATCACAGAGACACAACCTGATAGTCACCATCACAGAGACACAACCTGATAGTCGCCATCACAGAGACACAACCTGATAGTCGCCATCACAGAGACACAACTCACTATTTGTTTGAACTGATGTCCTGGTAATGAACACTTTGTATAACAACTTGTATTTTCTCACGCTTGTTCTCTTATTCAACACTTCCACATGGCATCGTACTCACAACTTTATACAAACCCGTTTCCATATGAGTTGGGAAATGGTGTTAGATGTAAATATAAACAATCGAACCCACGCCCCCTGCTGTGACTGGCAGCAGCATTTACTATCCCACCTCCAGGGGAGTGAGGGAAGCCTATCAGTATCAGACAGGTAAATTATATCACACTCTGCGATACAGTTCTTATTAAAGTAGATCAGCACTCGGAGATCTTAAATAGTCTTTGTTGTCTCTCATCAAGCCTTCAATGATTAGTAATCTTCTTCTTGTTCTTGTTGAAGGGAAAGTGAAATTAAGACTCTGACATACGCTTAAAATGATCACAATACTGTATGTAAATTTTAGATCATGTATATATTACATGTTATTATGAATGTTACTAGATACTACATATATACTTACATCATGTATATATTACATGTTATTATGAATGTTACTAGGTACTACATATATACTTACATCATGTATATATTACATGTTATTATGAATGTTACTAGATACTACATATATACTTACATCATGTATATATTACATGTTATTATGAATGTTACTAGATACTACATATATACTTACATCATGTATATATTACATGTTATTATGAATGTTACTAGATACTACATATATACTTACATCATGTATATATTACATGTTATGAATGTTACTACATGACATATATACTTACATCATGTATATATTACATGTTATTATGAATGTTACTAGATACTACATATATACTTACATCATGTATATATTACATGTTATTATGAATGTTACTACATGACATATATACTTACATCATGTATATATTACATGTTATTATGAATGTTACTAGATACTACATATATACTTATATCATGTATATATTACATGTTATTATGAATGTTACTACATGACATATATACTTACATCATGTATATATTACATGTTATTATGAATGTTACTAGATACTACATATATACTTACATCATGTATATATTACATGTTATTATGAATGTTACTAGATACTACATATATACTTACATCATGTATATATTACATGTTATTATGAATGTTACTAGATACTACATATATACTTACATCATGTATATATTACATGTTATTATGAATGTTACTAGATACTACATATATACTTACATCATGTATATATTACATATTATGAATGTTACTACATGACATATATACTTACATCATGTATATACTACATGTTATTATGAATGTTACTACATGACATATATACTTACATCATGTATATATTACATGTTATTATGAATGTTACTAGATACTACATATATACTTACATCATGTATATATTACATGTTATTATGAATGTTACTACATGACATATATACTTACATCATGTATACATTACATGTTATTATGAATGTTACTAGATACTACATATATACTTACATCATGTATATATTACATGTTATTATGAATGTTACTAGATACTGCATATATACTTACATCATGTATACATCACATGTTATTATGAATGTTACTACATGACATATATACTTACATCATGTATATATTACATGTTATTATGAATGTTACTAGATACTACATATATACTTACATCATGTATATATTACATGTTATTATGAATGTTACTAGATACTACATATATACTTACATCATGTATATATTACATGTTATTATGAATGTTACTAGATACTACATATATACTTACATCATGTATATATTACATGTTATTATGAATGTTACTAGATACTACATATATACTTACATCATGTATATATTACATGTTATTATGAATGTTACTAGATACTACATATATACTTACATCATGTATATATTACATATTATGAATGTTACTACATGACATATATACTTATATCATGTATATATTACATGTTATTATGAATGTTACTAGATACTACATATATACTTACATCATGTATATATTACATGTTATTATGAATGTTACTACATGACATATATACTTACATCATGTATATATTACATGTTATTATGAATGTTACTACATGACATATATACTTACATCATGTATATATTACATGTTATTATGAATGTTACTAGATACTACATATATACTTACATCATGTATATATTACATGTTATTATGAATGTTACTAGATACTACATATATACTTACATCATGTATATATTACATGTTATTATGAATGTTACTAGATACTACATATATACTTACATCATGTATATATTACATGTTATTATGAATGTTACTAGATACTACATATATACTTACATCATGTATATATTACATGTTATTATGAATGTTACTAGATACTACATATATACTTACATCATGTATATATTACATATTATGAATGTTACTACATGACATATATACTTATATCATGTATATATTACATGTTATTATGAATGTTACTAGATACTACATATATACTTACATCATGTATATATTACATGTTATTATGAATGTTACTACATGACATATATACTTACATCATGTATATATTACATGTTATTATGAATGTTACTAGATACTACATATATACTTACATCATGTATATATTACATGTTATTATGAATGTTACTAGATACTACATATATACTTACATCATGTATATATTGCATGTTACTATAAATGTTACCTTGAATTTAAATGAGGGAAAAACAAGTTTGACGTAAGTTTGTTACACTGTGAAAGGTCACCATCTTTATTTTGTACCCCATATCCTGTTTTTATGCCGTATTATATTATATTATATTGGAGCGCTAGCTAAGAAGGGGTGATATTCTCAGAAGGGCATGTGCCCCCCTCCCCCCCCAGCCAGGAAAGGATCTATGAGCTAATTTAAGTTCTGTTCCCTGGCTCACAAGACCAGGGGTCCCGATCTGTACCGGAGCTGGTTTGTGAGGATCATGCAAAGTCACGGCTGCCTGTGTGAGGCGGACAAACAGTAAATATAGCTGCTGGAAAGTCACCAACACAAAAATAACACAACAGAAGAAGAATCTGTGCCAAAGGTTTTTTGCTGACTTAGATTGAGCAGAAAAAGCAACACATGTATCGCAAACACACATTTCATCTTCTGGGTAGTGTTTCATTTCATGGTCAGAGTGGCTACAAAACCAAAAAGTCATCGGGGGGGCTGAAACGTGTAAAAAACAACTTTTTGTCAACTTTAATTGTAATGCTGTGGGCAAAGTGCACTTCCTGGCATCACCATGTTCCTCAGTACATGGAGCCTGGGGAAAAAATGATGAATTTTCATGCAACACACCTTAAAACCACACCATATACCGTAGTAGGAAAGGTGTGTTATTGTTTGTGCTATGGTGCCAACTTTTGGACCAGTTCCGCGCTGCAGGTGCTGATTAAGCAGCAGACATCCGCCGCAAACAAACATGGCTTTGTGCACTTCTGCTCGTCATGGTATTTATCCAACATTTTATTTTATTTATTTATTTATCTTAAATTTCTGGTCACTACTTTTGTTTTACTTCTCTTTTCCACTACTTTTGTTTTACCTCTCTTTTCCACTACTTTTGTTTTACCTCTCTTTTCACTACTTTTGTTTTACCTTTCTTTTTCACTACTTTCTTTCTTTCTTTTTTTTTTCTTTTCTTAGTTTGTTTTCGAACATGAACACACTTACAACATAATACATCGGACAATTTCATATCATTTCACATTACATCATGTCCGAAAAGGAGTAGGAAGAAGCAAAGCTTATTCAATCCTACCCCTTTCCCACTTCAAAGCATTTACAAATACAAACATTCATTTACTGACCTTTTTTATAGTAAAATAGTAAAATGACATCCGTGAATGAGTAATGCAACAGTTTTTTAATATGTAATTAATTAATTCAGTCATTATTAACATACTGAGATGAAAAATATCTTATTTTCAATAAGGTTGAAAGTCCATCCATCCATCCATCATCTTCCGCTTATCTGAGGTCGGGTCGCGGGGGCAACAGCCTAAGCAGGGAAACCCAGACTTCCCTCTCCCCAGCCACTTCGTCTAGCTCTTCCCGGGGGATCCCGAGGCGTTCCCAGGCCAGCCGGGAGACATAGTCTTCCCAACGTGTCCTGGGTCTTCCCCGTGGCCTCCTACCGGTTAGACGTGCCCTAAACACCTCCCTAGGGAGGCGTTCGGGTGGCATCCTGACCAGATGCCCGAACCACCTCATCTGGCTCCTCTCGATGTGAAGGAGCAGCGGCTTTACTTTGAGTTCCTCCCGGAGGGCAGAGCTTCTCACCCTATCTCTAAGGGAGAGCCCCGCCACATGGCGGAGGAAACTCATTTCGGCCGCTTGTACCCGTGATCTTATCCTTTCGGTCATGACCCAAAGCTCATGACCATAGGTGAGGATGGGAACGTAGATCGACCGGTAAATTGAGAGCTTTGCCTTCCGGCTCAGCTCCTTCTTCACCACAACGGACCGGTACAACGTCCGCATTACTGAAGACGCCGCACCGATCCGCCTGTTGATCTTACGATCCACTCTTCCCTCACTCGTGAACAAGACTCCTAGGTACTTGAACTCCTCCACTTGGGGCAGGGTCTCCTCCCCAACCCGGAGATGGCACTCCACCCTTTTCCGGGCGAGAACCATGGACTCGGACTTGGAGGTGCTGATTCTCATTCCGGTCGCTTCACACTCGGCTGCGAACCGATCCAGCGAGAGCTGAAGACCCCGGTCAGATGAAGCCATCAGGACCACATCATCTGCAAAAAGCAGAGACCTAATCCTGCGGTTACCAAACCGGAACCCCTCAACGCCTTGACTGCGCCTAGAAATTCTGTCCATAAAAGTTATGAACAGAATCGGTGACAAAGGACAGCCTTGGCGGAGTCCAACCCTCACTGGAAATGTGTTCGACTTACTGCCGGCAATGCGGACCAAGCTCTGGCACTGATCCTACAGGGAGCGGACCGCCACAATCAGACAGTCTGATACCCCATACTCTCTGAGCACTCCCCACAGGACTTCCCGAGGGACACAGTCGAATGCCTTCTCCAAGTCCACAAAGCACATGTAGACTGGTTGGGCAAACTCCCATGCACCCTCAAGAACCCTGCCGAGAGTATAGAGCTGGTCCACAGTTCCACGACCAGGACGAAAACCACACTGTTCCTCCTGAATCCGAGGTTCGACTATCCGACGTAGCCTCCTCTCCAGTACACCTGAATAAACCTTACCGGGAAGGCTGAGGAGTGTGATCCCACGATAGTTGGAACACACCCTCCGGTCCCCCTTTTTGAAGAGAGGAACCACCACCCCGGTCTGCCAATCCAGAGGTACCGCCCCCGATGTCCACGCGATGCTGCAAAGTCTTGTCAACCAAGACAGCCCCACAGCATCCAGAGCCTTAAGGAACTCCGGGCGGATCTCGTCCACCCCTGGGGCCTTGCCACCGAGGAGCTTTTTAACTACCTCAGCGACCTCAGCCCCAGAAATAGGAGAGTCCACCACAGACTCCCCAGGCACTGCTTCCTCATAGGAAGACGTGTTGGTGGGATTGAGGAGGTCTTCGAAGTATTCCTTCCACCTGTCCACAACATCCGCAGTCGAGGTCAGCAGAACACCATCCGCACCATACACGGTGTTGATAGTGCAGAATCGCTTCGAAGCCGTCCGGAAGTCGTTTTCCATAGCTTCCCCGAACTCTTCCCATGTCCGAGTTTTTGCCTCCGCGACCGCTGAAGCTGCACACCGCTTGGCCTGTCGGTACCTGTCCACTGCCTCCGGAGTCCTATGAGTCAAAAGGACCCGATAGGACTCCTTCTTCAGCTTGACGGCATCCCTCACCGCTGGTGTCCACCAGGGGGTTTTAGGATTGCCGCCCCGACAGGCACCAACTACCTTGCGGCCACAGCTCCGATCTGCCGCCTCGACAATAGAGGTGCGGAACATGGTCCACTCGGACTCAATGTCCAGCACCTCCCTCGTGACATGTTCAAAGTTCTTCCGGAGGTGGGAATTGAAACTTTGTCTGACAGGAGACTCTGCCAGACGTTCCCAGCAGACCCTCACAATGCGTTTGGGCCTGCCAGGTCTGTCCGGCATCCTCCCCCACCATCGCAGCCAACTCACCACCAGGTGGTGATCGGTAGAAAGCTCCGCCCCTCTCTTCACCCGAGTGTCCAAAACATGAGGCCGCAAATCCGATGACACAACTACAAAGTCGATCATGGAACTGCGGCCTAGGGTGTCCTGGTGCCAAGTGCACATATGGACACCCTTATGTTTGAACATGGTGTTCGTTATGGACAAACTGTGACGAGCACAAAAGTCCAATAACAAAACACCACTCGGGTTCAGATCCGGGCGGCCATTCTTCCCAATCACGCCTCTCCAGGTTTCACTGTCGTTGCCAACATGAGCGTTGAAGTCCCCCAGTAGGACAAGGGAATCACCCGGTGGAGCACTTTCCAGTACTCCCTCGAGTGCTCCCAAAAAGGGTGGGTACTCTGAACTGCCGTTTGGTGCGTAAGCACAAACAACAGTCAGGACCCGTCCCCCCACCCGAAGGCGGAGGGAGGCTACCCTTTCGTCCACCGGGTTGAACTCCAACGTACAGGCTTTGAGCCGGGGGGCAAACAAGTTATTAACATACTGAGATGAAAAATATCTTATTTTCAATAAGGTTGAAAGTGTTTCTCATAATTCTTGTTCTTTGTACTTTGTATGCACTATTAATTTAAACATCCTCTTAATGTGGATCATATCAGTACAAGGTTTAACTTATTTACTTAATCCATTCCATCATTTAATTCCACATACTGATATGCTAAAGTTTTTAAGTATTGTACGTGCATAGAAATGTTTTAAGTTAGATTTTTTAGACTTTTGTTTTACCTCTTTTTTTTAAATGGAGCTGTTCCGTGCCATTTATGTTGCGATTATGTAGGGGGTTGCGAATTACGGCATTATTCGCACACGCCTGAGGCTAGCAGTTAGCACTCGGAGTACCTCTAAGGTCGTGAATAAAACGGAAACGCTGCTGTCCGCTTGGAGAAACGTGGAGATGTTTGTCCACGGTGGAATTGTATGCGCACGATACGTATTATTACTGTTCATTTTTGGGGTTTCTGGTTGCGGTTTTGCTTGGAACCTTCATGTAAAACGGGCTAAAATGACTGATGGTTGCAACACTTTTTATGTCCTTTGTGTTTCAAATACTACACGGTCTAGCTCCATCCTATCTTGCCGATTGTATTGTACCATATGTCCTGGCAAGAAATCTGCGTTCAAAAGACTCCGGCTTATTAGTGATTCCTAGAGCCCAAAAAAAGTCTGCGGGCTATAGAGCGTTTTCCGTTCGGGCTCCAGTACTCTGGAATGCCCTCCCGGTAACAGTTCGAGATGCTACCTCAGTAGAAGCATTTAAGTCTCACCTTAAAACTCATCTGTATTCTCTAGCCTGTAAATAGAACTCCTTTTTAGACCAGTTGATCTGCCGCTTCTTTTCTTTCTCCCATGTCCCCCCCTCCCTTGTGGAGGGGGTCCGGTCCGATAACCATGGATGAAGTACTGGCTGTCCAGAGTCGAGACCCAGGATGGACCGCTCGCCTGTATCGGTTGGGGACATCTCTACGCTGCTGATCCGCCTCCGCTTGAGTTGGTTTCCTGTGGACGGGACTCTCGCTGCTGTCTTGGATCCGCTTTGAACTGAACTCTCGCGGCTGTGTTGGAGCCACTATGGATTGAACTTTCACAGTATCATGTTGGACCCGCTCGACATCCATTGCTTTCGGTCCCCTAGAGGGGGGGGGGGGTTGCCCACATCTGAGGTCCTCTCCAAGGTTTCTCATAGTCAGCATTGTCACTGGCGTCCCACTGGATGTGAATTCTCCCTGCCCACTGGGTGTGAGTTTTCCTTGCCCTTTTGTGGGTTCTTCCGAGGATGTTGTAGTCGTAATGATTTGTGCAGCCCTTTGAGACATTTGTGATTTGGGGCTATATAAATAAACATTGATTGATTGATTGATACCAAGTTGGCCGCGAGAGTACTGCCCTCGCTCATAGTAGCCGAGTTAGTCGTTATTGCTTGCCGTGCCAGCGACTCGAGGGTTCCAGGTTCGATCCCCGCTTCCGCCATCCTAGTCTCTGCCCATGTGTCCTCGGGCAAGACACTTTACCCACTGCTTTATGTAAATTAGGTATTGGGTTTCACTATGTTAAGCGCTTTGAGTCACTAGAGAAAAGGGCTGTATAAATATAATTGAGTAATAATTCACATTACATTGAACGAGGAGAGCACAGTCGACTAAGTCCGAGTCCTGCTGTGTTGACCATACTTACTGAGTCTGAAAAATAACTTATGCGGACTTGATCTTTATAACAGTAGCTCAGCCCTTTAAAGGGGAACATTATCAGCAGACCGATGTAAGCCTCAATATATACCTCGATGTTCCGATTTCCGAACTCTAAATGGGTGAATTTTGGCGAATTAAACGCATTTCTATTATTTGCTCTCGGAGCAATGACGTCACGGTAGTCAACCGCCATTTTCTCAAACACATTATAAACATCGAGTCAAATCAGTTGTGTTATTTTCAGTTTTTTCGACTGTTTTCCGGTACCTTGGAGACATCATGCCTCGCCGGTGTGTTGTCGGACGGATTCAAGTTGATTTACGTAGAATGTGCATCGATTAGCACGGCATGCTAATCGATGCTAACATGTTATTTAGGCTAGCTGTATGTACATTTGTAGCTATATTTGCATCCAGGCTTTCCTTACACCCACATTTAATGCCAAACAAACACCTACCAATCGACGGATTTAAGTTGCTGCGATGATACAATCGGGCGTACCCCGCCTTCCGCCCGATTGTAGCTGAGATAGGCGCCAGCGCCCCTTGTGACCCCAAAAGGGAATAAGCGGTAGAAAATGGATGGAAGGATGGATTTAAGTGGCTCCAGTTGTCAGGCTTGGACTTGGATTTGGTTTGCTCCTTCGAGGCAGAGAGGATACAGGACGAGCCAAACGAGAGTGTAAGTGGTTTAATTGAATACTAAATACAAAAATAATCGAACTAAGGGCGCTCACAAAGAGGTACAAAACTTGGCTACAAAAATTCAAACAGGAAAACAAAACACCTGCTCGATGGCATGAAAGACGATAAACTATAAACTTAAACTTGCACTGTGGCAGAACTATGAACAACTAAAACAAAAACACTTACTACGACCGAAACAAGGGGCATGGATAGCAGGGTGCGTAGCAGGTAATCCTGAAGGCATGAAGCAGAATGCAAATAGCAAAGTTCCCAGAACGATGAACAGAAAGCAAATGACTTAAGTACTGGCTGTGGTAATAGAAAGCAGGTGTGAGAGGCTGAGGATCGGGGCGCGACTTAAGGGGACCAGGTGGAAACTAATAGGTTGGCATGGAAACAAACAAAACCCAGGAATTGCAAAACGTGACTGAATGTCCAAAATCAAAACATAAAATGACAAAACAAAACATGATCCATAGGTGTGACACCAGTGTCACAAGATGCGAAAGTCCCGATCGTTTGGTCTGCACATTTTACCGGCGATGCTAAGGCAGACATGGCACAGAGATGTATGGATAACCTGCAGATGCATTTCCAACAATAAAGTCAACGAAATCACAAAGGGGAGTTTTGTTGATGTTATTGACTTATGTGCTAATCAGACATATTTGGTCGCGGCATGACTGCCAGCTAATCGATGCTAAAATGCTATTTAGGCTAGCTGTATGTACATTTGTAGCTATATTTGCATCCAGCCTTTCCTTCCACCCACATTTAATGCCAAACAAACACTTACCAATCAACGGATTTAAGTTGCTCCAGTGGCAAGAGATGCAAAAGTCCCGATCGTTTGGTCTGCACATTTTACCGGCGATGCTAAGGCAGACATGGCACAGAGATGTATGGATAACCTGCAGATGCATATCCAAAGATAGAGTCAACGAAATCACAAAGGGGAGTTTTGTTGATGTTATTGACTTATGTGCTAATCAGACATATTTGGTCGCGGCATGACTGCCAGCTAATCGATGCTAACATGCTATCTAGGCTAGCTGTATGTACATTTGTAGCTATATTTGCATCCAGCCTTTCCTTCCACCCACATTTAATGCCAAACAAACACTTACCAATCGACTGATTTAAGTTGCTCCAGTGGCAAGAGATGCAAAAGTACCGATCGTTTGGTCTGCACATTTTACCAGCGATGATAAGGCAGACATGGCACAGAGATGTATGGATATCCTGCAGATGCATTTCCAACGATAAAGTCAACGAAATCACAAAGGGGAGTTTTGTTGATGTTGTTGAATTATGTGCTAATCAGACATATTTGGTCGCGGCATGATTGCCAGCTAATCGATGCTAACATGCTATCTAGGCTAGCTGTATGTACATTTGTAGCTATATTTGCATCCAGCCTTTCCTTCCACCCACATTTAATGCCAAACAAACACTTACCAATCGACGGATTTAAGTTGCTCCAGTGGCAAGAGATGCAAAAGTACCGATCGTTTGGTCTGCAAATTTGACCGGCGATGCTAAGGCAGACATGGCACAGAGATGTATGGATATCCTGCAGATGCATTTCCAACGATAAAGTCAACGAAATCACAAAGGGGAGTATTGTTGATGTTGTTGACTTATGTGCTAATCAGACATATTTGGTCGCAGCATGACTGCCAGCTAATCGATGCTAACATGCTATTTAGGCTAGCTGTATGTACATTTGAAACTAGATACCCACATTTAATGCGAAACAAACACTTACCAATCGACGGATATAAGTTGCTCCAGTGTCACAAGATGCGAAAGTCCTGATCGTTTGGTCCGCACATTTTACCGGCGATGCTAATAAGGCAGCCATGCTATGGGCCACTTCATTAGGTACACCCACGCTATGGCCGAATAGCGTAAATATCTTCTTCAGTTTCGTTTTCGCTATCTGCCTCCATACTCCGACCATCTGTTTCAATACATGTGTAATCTTTTGAATCGCTTAAGTCGCTGAAATCCGAGTTTGAATCCGAGCTAATGTCGCTATATCTAACCGCCATGTTTGTTTGTATTGGCAGCACTGTGTGACGTCACCGGGAAATGGACAGTGGTTTCGAAGATAGCGAAAATAAGGCACTTTAAAGCTTTATTTAGGGATATTCCGGGACTGGTAAAATTTTGAAAAAAAAACTTCAAAAAATACAACAAGCCACCGGGAACTGATTTTTATTGTTTTCAACCCTTTTGAAATTGTGATAATGTTCCCCTTTAAGGAACTGGAAACATTCCCGGTTTCCCCGAAATTCCAGGAATTCCATAATACCATTTCTCAAGTAAAAAAATCTTACTACTTCAACATTTCTTGATTGATTTCAACACCAACCAATTCAGGACATTCATGCTCCTAATCATTTGTTTTTTCTTAAATCCTGCTTTTCCCCAAATTTCCAGGAAGCTCCCATCGGAATAAATGGTAAATGGTAAATGGGTTGTACTTGTATAGCACTTTTCTACCTTCAAGGTACTCAAAGCGCTTTGACACTACTTCCACATTCACACACACATTCACACACTGATGGAGGGAGCTGCCATGCAAGGCCCTAACCACGAACCATCAGGAGCAAGGGTGAAGTGTCTTGCCCAAGGACACAACGGTCGTGACTAGGATGGTAGAAGGTGGGGATTGAACCAGTAACCCTCAGATTGCTGGCACAGCCACTCTACCAACTTCGCCACACCAATTACGCCATTTTTCCAAGTTGCACAATTCCCACATTTTTCAACCCATTCAAAGCATTCCAACGTCAACACATTCCACTCATCCTGGACATTCTAACCAACACTTTCCCAAGTTCCAGCCCAAATTCCGATTTTCCTGGAAATGTAAACTTTTCAACATTTAAACCATTCCAAAATTCAAATTATTCCTACATTTGTACTACAAAAAACAAACAAAAAAAAAAAACGGTTAAAAGCATTCCAACATCAACACATTCCACTCATCCTGGACATTCAAACTAAAATTTTTCCACATTCAACACAATTCCAGGAATTTCCTTTTTTTTTTTTTAACCTATTTCCTCCCTTTTTAAGTTCCACTACTCCTTTCACATTTTTCAACCCATTTCAAGCGTTCCACCGTCAAAACTCTCCTCATCCTCAGGACAAAAAAACAAATTGGTTAAGGAACTAGAAACATTCCCGGTTTTCCCGAAATTCCAAGAATTCCATAATATCCATGCAAGGCGCTAACCAGCACCCATCAGGAGCAAGGGTGAAGTGTCTTGCTCAAGGACACAACGGTTGTGACGAGGTTGGTACTAGGTGGGGATTGAACCGCTCGTCGGGACCCAGGATGGACCGCTCGCCTGTATCGGTTGGGGACGTCTCTACGCTGCTGATCCGCTTGAGATGGTTTCCTGTGGACGGGACTCTCGCTGCTGTCTTGGATCCGCTTTGAACTGAACTCTCGCGGCTGTGTTGGAGCCACTATGGATTGAACTTTCACAGTATCATGTTAGACCCGCTCGACATCCATTGCTTTCGGTCCCCTAGAGAGGGGGGGGTTGCCCACATCTGAGGTCCTCTCCAAGGTTTCTCATAGTCAGCATTGTCACTGGCGTCCCACTGGATGTGAATTCTCCCTGCCCACTGGGTGTGAGTTTTCCTTGCCCTTTTGTGGGTTCTTCCGAGGATGTTGTAGTCGTAATGATTTGTGCAGTCCTTTGAGACATTTGTGATTTGGGGCTATATAAATAAACATTGATTGATTGATTGAATAACCCTCAGATTGCTGGCACAACTTCGCCATCTTTCCAAGTTGCACAATTCCCACATTTTTCAACCCATTCCAACATCAACACTCATTCTAACCAACACTTTCCCAAGTTCCAAACCATATTCCGATTTCCCTGGAAATTCAAACTCTTCGATATTCCAATTATTCTTGCATTCGATCAGCATTTCACTTCCACTTCAGCATTGGAACGTTCACTCTCCTCTGGTTCTTAAATATGATTGCAATCAGGAGTAAGATAAGTAAGATGGGATTGGGCCCCTCTGTAGTGGGACAGTTGGCCCCCGGCCAGAACCCTCTATGTTCTATACAATGCAGTAATATTCAACACAAGACTTATGATGGTTACTCTGTTTGTGTCTTCAGCTGTTATTCCCCCCCCCGCGCCCCCCACCCACCTCCACCCCACCCGCCCCCAGGAGCGTGACACAATATCTATGTTGGGTGCGGCGCTGACTGTCAAGTCCCATGAGTCTGGGACAAGAGGAATGCTAAAATGAGTGCCAGGCCCAGGGGCGTCGCCAGACATATTTCACTGGGGCCCGTGCCCCAGTAAAAATTTCACCAATAAAAAAAAAAACGCTTCAGAGTTTTAAGTCTACAAAACATAGACAACAGCGCACATACTACTTAGTATGGTAATTGATTGCTACTGTATTCAGTCCACATAACAATGAGCATATGGCTAATTAATACGGTAATTTATTCACGTGTGGATCGAGACTTCGGTTGAGGGAGAGAGAGGATGCGAAGCACTGCGTGAGGTAGGTGACGTTAGCCGACAACAATTTGTTAATTACATTATTTTGATTTTGATTTGACTCGAACTGTAACTCCGAGATGGATTTAAGACAGTTATTGGCCCGCAGCAGGGAAGAAGCAGCAGGAATGAGAGATGTAAGTGAAGTCCTAGCTAGCTAGGCAACATCGTTGTCTTAAAATCTGCGTTCAAAAGACTCCGGCTTATTAGTGATTCCTAGAGCCCCCCCAAAAAAAGTCTGCGGGCTATAGAGCGTTTTCCGTTCGGGCTCCAGTACTCTGGAATGCCCTCCCGGTAACAGTTCGAGATGCTACCTCAGTAGAAGCATTTAAGTCTCACCTTAAAACTCATCTGTATACTTTAAATAGACCTCCTTTTTAGACCAGTTGATCTGCCACTTCTTTTCTTTCTCCTATGTCCGGTCCGATGACCATGGATGAAGTACTGGCTGTCCAGAGCCGAGACCCAGGATGGACCGCTCGCCTGTGTATCGATTGGGGACATCTCTACGCTGCTGATCCGCCTCCGCTTGAGATGGTTTCCTGTGGACGGGACTCTCGCTGCTGTCTTGGATCCGCTTTGAGGTGAACTCTCGCGGCTGTGTTGGAGCCACTATGGATTGAACTTTCACAGTATCATGTTAGTCTATTGCTTTCGGTCCCCTAGAGGGGGGGACGTTGCCCACATCTGAGGTCCTCTCCAAGGTTTCTCATAGTCAGCATTGTCACTGGCGTCCCACTGGATGTGAATCCTCCCTGCCCACTGGGTGTGAGTTTTCCTTGCCCTTTTGTGGGTTCTTCCGAGGATGTTGTAGTCGTAATGATTTGTGCAGTCCTTTGAGACATTTGTGATTTGGGGCTATATAAATAAACATTCATTGATTGATTGATTAAGTTGATGCTAAGTTAGCTAACGTTATTCCTTGTATCAAGACAAACATATTCATTTGCTGTACGAGCTGTCGGGGGAATTTCCAATGAACATGAAACATCATGTTGGTTATTATCTGCTGCTTCTGCATCAATGATGATTTGGAGTCAGCATGTGTGAGTTGAGTGCTTCTCAAATGGTTTTATCTTCAGGAAGAAAATCTTTTTTCCATATCATCAAGTCGTGAGCCACATTTTTAAATCATTCATGTTAATTTCACAGAAAAATAGCACAGTAGACTGTAACTTTGACTAAAATAATCTTGTTTTGTCAGCAGAAAAATGGCTACAGCTAAAGCATCTGGTTTTACTTCCAGAAAAAATAGGAACATTTCTGTATTTGTTTTCAGAAAGATGGCTGAAAATATCGGGTTTTGTTGCCCCCATTTAGATTTTTTAAAAACATATTTCCATGTCTGTCCCGAGTCCTCCTCCAACTTGTTAGTCGGTTTGCCTTTTGCTAAAATACTCACTAATAGTCACTAGAAAAATGGCTAAAAATATCGGGTTTTTTTGCCACAATTTGATGTTTTTCTCCCTAAACTTTTTTTTTTTCATGCACACATCTCAATCAATCAATCAATGTTTATTTATATAGCCCCAAATCACAAAAGTCTCAAAGGGCTGCACAAATCATTACGACTACAACATCATCGGAAGAACCCACAAAAGGGCTCACCTTTTTTCAAACATTATCTCCTCTGAGCGCGTTTGTCGTGTTGGCTTCAAACTACCACAGGAGAGAGATTGAACCTTTATGATTAAAAGCTGATGAAAGAGGGGGGGGGGGGAGGGGGGGGGGTTCCTTACTATCTGCTGCTGGTGCGCACGCACCAACATTCGTGCGGGGAGGGGCTGTGATGGTCTATACCAAGATGGCTGCCAGGTGTTGTAGCTAAGTTAAAGTTGTGGTTTGCCTGTATATCGTAAAAAACAAGCGTCCGACATTTTACAACTAATAGTAAACTTCTAGGTGCCGACCATCAGGGCCGAGTTGCGACGAGAGAGTGTGTCGATGTTGAGATATTAGGCCGAGTAGGTAAGTCTATCTGTTTGAAAAAAGTAGCTACTAGCCGTACCCATGTATTTTCAATTTGCGGTTAGCATTGGGTCTTAATCCCGTTCCCTCCTATGTTTTATTTTTATGTCCAGTCTTTATTTTGGGTACTTAAATATGGTGCCTGACTGTTGTGGCGTTTTAAGGCCATCTGCACTTTTCTGTAATAATCCATCCATCTTTGGGGCGGCATAGCTCGGTCGGTAGAGCGGCCGTGCCAGCAACTTGAGGGTTGCAGGTTCGATTCCCGCTTCCGCCATCCTAGTCGCTGCCGTTGTGTCCTTGGGCAAGACACTTTACCCACCTGCTCCCAGTGCCACCCACACTGGTTTAAATGTAACTTAGATATTGGGTTTCACTATGTAAAGCGCTTTGAGTCACTAGAGAAAAGCGCTATATAAATATAATTCACTTCACTTCACTTCACTTCTACCGCTTATCGGGGCTTGGGTCGCGGGGGCAGCAGCCAAAGCAGTCCCGTCCATTGCGGCTTGCAGCTTAAATTTTTCAAATGTATTTTGTTTTTACCAGAATCAGATGTTAAAAATGTAACCATGGCAACCAGAAGAGCTTTCCTAAACCTTTTAAACCTGTTTGGGGAAAAATTTACAATTATTATAAATGATCATCCCAAGTGGAGAATCCCGTTAAAACAAGAATCGATTCCGATTCAAATTGTCACCCCAGGAATCGGCATAGGATGGAATCCTTCTGTGCCCTGATTGCCAAATGTATTTACCCTTGCCATGTTCTGTGTAAAATGTATCATCAGTGCCCATGGATCGCCTAGCTGTCTGGGGCTTTGTCCGTGCTGTGGTCTTCTTGGAGAGAGAAGGGAGATATTTGTTATTGGTGTTATTATTATTATTGATCGGCACCGTCATGACTATTTCCTGCTAACTGTGCTGTCTGCAAGGCACCAGGAGTCACATGACTGTTGGCTGCAACAAAAGCCATTTATGTGAGATCTCCCACGTGAGGAAATGTCTTTGACCTTCTTGGCAGTGCCTCAGACCGTTCCTTACATAAGTCGGCGTGAGTGACCATTCTGTAACTGAAGCCACTGACCGGGTAGGAACTCACATTCTATATTTCCCCGACAAATACCTGTGGTGGTCAAAAGTGTACGTACCCTTGTAAAGAACATCATGGCATGGCCGCCTTGACTTTATAATCATTTCTACAACTCTAATAAGACCTTCTGGAGGAAAGTTCTGTGGTCAGATGAAACAAAAACGGATCTGTTTGGCCACAATAGCCAGCAATATGTTTGGAGGAGAAAAGGTGAGGCCTTTAATCCCAGGAACACCACTCCTACCGTCAAGCATGGTGGTGGTAGTATTATGCTCTGGGCCTGTTTTGCTGCCAATGGAACTGCTGCTTTAAATGGGACAATAAAAATGGAAGATTACCTCCAAATTCAAGTCTTTTAACATTTTCTAAAAAAAAAATCCCCCTTTTCCCAAAATTCCCACATTTTCGTGAAACATTTTTGTTTCATCGGACATCACATAGTCAAAGATAAGACCTTCTGGAGGAAAGTTCTGTGGTCAGATGAAACAAAAACGGATCTGTTTGGCCACAATAGCCAGCAATATGTTTGCAGGAGAAAAGGTGAGGCCTTTAATCCCAGGAACACCATGCATACCGTCAAGTGTGGTGGTGGTAGTATTATGCTCTGGGCCTGTTTTGCTGCCAATGGAACTGCTGCTTTAAATGGGACAATAAAAATGGAAGATTACCTCCAAATTCAAGTCTTTTAACATTTTCTAAAAAAAAAATCCCCCTTTTCCCAAAATTCCCACATTTTCGTGAAACATTTTTGTTTCATCGGACATCACATAGTCAAAGATAAGACCGTCTGGAGGAAAGTTCTGTGGTCAGATGGAACAAAAAGTGATCTGTTTGGCCACAATAGCCAGCAATATGTTTGGAGGAGAAAAGATGAGGCCTTTAATCCCAGGAACACCATGCATACCGTCAAGCATGGTGGTGGTAGTATTATGCTCTGGGCCTGTTTTGCTGCCAATGGAACTCGTTCTTTAAATGGGACAATGAAAAAGGAGGATCACCTCCAAATTCAAGTATTTTATCATTTTCTTTAAAAAAAATCCGCTTTTCCCAAAATTCCCACATTTTCATGAAATTCCTGTTGAAATAAATAGGACATTTTTCAAAATCCCACAATTTGTCATCCAATTCACACTGTTCCAACTCCAAAATATTCAACATTTTCAAAATTGTGTGCTGTCTTTCAACAATTTAAAAACAATTCCCGGATTTCCAAGAATTCCCAGTTTTCAGGGACATTTTTTCCCCATTCAAAATAAATGGGACATTTTTCCAAGTTGCACAATTCTCACATTTTTCAAGCCATTCCAACCATTCCACCTTCAACACATTCCACCATCCTGGACATTCAAACTGTCATTTTTACAAATTCAAAAAAATTCCAGGATTTTCCAGAATTCCAGGTTTTCCAAAGCCCTATTTCCACCCTTTTTTCTGTAGACTACTCCTTCCACATTTTTCAACCCACTTCAACCGTCCAAACATTCCTCTTCATTAGGAAAAAAACAATGATTTTTTAACTAGAAAAATTCCTGGTTTTCCAGAAATTCCTGGAATTCCTTAATACCATTTCTCAATTAAAAATGTTACTACTTCAACATTCCTCCATCGATTTGAAAAATCCCACCACCAACCATTTCAACTCATTCACATCATTCAAGTCTTTTAAAAATATTTTCAAAAAAAATAAATTCCCGCTTTTCCCAAAATTCTCACATTTTCATGAAATCAATGGGAAATTTTTCAAAGTTCTACAATTTTTCATCCGATTCCAACCGTTCCAACTCCAAAATATTCAACATTTTCAAAATGCTATGCTCTCCTTCAACAGTTAAAAAACAAAAATTCCCGGATTTTCAAGGTTTCCCACTTTTCAGGGACATTTTTTCCCCATTCAAAATCAATGGGACATTTTTCCAAGTTGCACCAATTCCACCTTTTTCCAACCATTCCACTTTCAACACATTCCACCATCCTGTACATTCAAACTATCATTTCCCCCCCCCCAAAAAAAAAAAAAAATCCCGGATTTTCCAGAATTCCAGGTTTTGCAAAGCCCTATTTCCACCCTTTTTTCTGGCGACTACTTTTCAACCCACCTCAACCGTCAAATAATTCCTACTAATCAGGACAAAAAAACAAAGTTGTTTGTCGAACAGGAAACATTCCCACAATGGAACTGTTTGGAGGAGAAAAGGTAATAACAGGAACAGCACCTACTGTCAAGCATGGTGGTGGTACTATTATGCTCTGGGCCTGTTTTTCTGCCAATGGAACTGCTGCTTTAAATGGGACAATAAAAATGGAAGATTACCTCCAAATTCAAGTCTTTTAACATTTTCTAAAAAAAAATTCCCGCTTTTCCCAAAACTCCCACATTTTCGTGAAACATTTTTGTTTCATCGGACATCACATAGTCAAAGATAAGACCTTCTGGAGGAAAGTTTTTGTGGTCAGATGAAACAAAAACGGATCTGTTTGGCCAGAATAGCCAGCAATATGTTTGCAGGAGAAAAGGTGAGGCCTTTAATCCCAGGAACACCATGCATACCGTCAAGCATGGTGGTGGTAGCATTATGCTCTGGGCCTGTTTTGCTGCCAATGGAACTGCTGCTTTAAATGGGACAATAAAAATGGAGGATTACCTCCAAATTCAAGTCTTTTAACATTTTCTAAAAAAAAATTCCCGCTTTTCCCAAAACTCCCACATTTTCGTGAAACATTTTTGTTTCATCGGACATCACATAGTCAAAGATAAGACCTTCTGGAGGAAAGTTCTGTGGTCAGATGAAACCAAAAGTGATCTGTTTGGCCACAATAGCCAGCAATATGTTTGGAGGAGAAAAGGTGAGGCCTTTAATCCCAGGAACACTATTCATACCGTCAAGCATGGTGGTGGTAGTATTATGCTCTGGGCCTGTTTTGCTGCCAATGGAACTGCTGCTTTAAATGGGACAATAAAAATGGAAGATTACCTCCAAATTCAAGTCTTTTAACATTTTCTAAAAAAAAATCCCGCTTTTCCCAACATTCCCATATTTTCGGGAAACATTTTTGTTTCATCGGACATCACATAGTCAAAGATAAGACCTTCTGGAGGAAAGTTTTGTGGTCAGATGAAACAAAAACGGATCTGTTTGGCCACAATAGCCAGCAATGTGTTTGGAGGAATCCCAGGAACACCATGCATACTGTAAAACATGGTGGTGTTAGTATTATGCTCTGGGCTTGTTTTGCTGCCAATGGAACTTGTTCTTTAAATGGGACAATAAAAATGGAAGATTACCTCCAAATTCAAGTCTTTTAACATTTTCTAAAAAAATTCCCGCTTTTCCCAAAATTCCCCCATTTTCGTGAAACATTTTTGTTTCATCGGACATCACATAGTCAAAGATAAGACCTTCTGGAGGAAAGTTCTGTGGTCAGATGAAACCAAAAGTGATCTGTTTGGCCACAATAGCCAGCAATATGTTGGGAGGAGAAAAGGTGAAGCCTTTAATCCCAGGAACAGCATGCATACCGTCAAGCATGGTGGTGGTAGTATTATGCTCTGGGCCTGTTTTGCTCCCAATGGAACTCGTTCTTTAAATGGGACAATGAAAAAGGAGGATTAGCTCCAAATTCTTCAGGACAACTGAAGGTTGGGTCTTGGGCTCAGTTGGGTGTTCCAACAGGACAATGACCCCAAACACACCTCAAAAGTGGTAAAGGAATGGCTAAATCAGGCTAGAATGAAAGGTTATAGAATGGCCTGACTTAAAGGTGTGGACAATGCTAAAGAAACAAGTCCCTGTCATGAAACTTGCCAAGGGACATGTCAGCAAATATTAACATTGCTGTACGTATACTTTTGATTGCTCACATGTTTTGTTTGTGAGCAACAAGTATGTGCTCCAATCACTACATCACAAACAAATAAGAGTTGTAAAAATGATTGGAAAGTCATGACATGATGTTCTTTCCAAGGGTATGTCCACTTTTGACCACCCGTGTGTTTTAGCCAAGAATAGAATCTTTAGACTTGGAGGTACAGGTCTGTTACGTGCGCTTATGTGGCCTTGACTGCTATCCAGTGTTTAAGGAACTTTGCTGCTGGCCGGACTATAATGGTCCGGGGTTGTTTGAGTGACCGCTCACATATGCGGCCTCAATCATGCGTCCATTAAAGAACACTCACTCACACATGCGGGCTTTCAAGCTCCTGAAACTGGACCCGTTGGACAGCTGAACGGACGACTGGCAGGCGGGGGGAGCAGTCGGGGGGGGAGAAAGTCAGTGAGAGATGTGGAGGAAAGACCTCTTTGGTCTTAGTATGGGTCAAGAACAGGGGAGTGCTTCTAAAAATGCCGCACCTACGCATCTTTAGCTGCGTGCCAGGGTCAACCCTAGAAAGCCCAGGGTGCTAAAGATAACTTTTTTCCTTTTGAGTCTTTAAGATCGTGCTGGTGATGAGTTCCAAGCCTCGGTTGGGACTATTAACCCTAATAAAACCCAGATTAAGGTGAAGTGTAAAGAAAAGGAAGCTCCGGAGAAGAGGTCAAACAGACGAGTGGGAGGGCACCAAGAACGTGTCGGAGCGACGGTGGGCGTGGCAAAGCTACAAATAGCCGCGCTCGCTGCCCGGCGTTCCTTCACTCGGTCCCGCTCCCAGTTGCCCATCAGGACAGTTGGGTTTTGGCTTCTCAAGCAACTCTATCCCACCACGGAGTCAAACCAGCAGCCATGAGCAAGTCCTATTCCACCTCGGCCCAGACGGCCTCCTCATACCGCCGCACCTTTGGTTCTGGCATTGGTTCAACCCCCATGTCGTCCCTCTTCTCCACTCACGGAGGTGGCCGCAGCTCAGCCTCCAGTAAGTCTACTCGAGTCTATGAGTTGAAGAGCAGCGGCGTTCCCTCCTTTTCCAGCTACAGAGTCTCATCCGGGGGCGCCGGCCTGGGCGCCTCCACAGCCATGCGCTCCTACGGCGAGAAACTGGACTTCAACCTGGCCGACGCCATGAACCAAGACTTCCTCAGCACAAGGACCAACGAGAAAGCCGAGCTTCAGCATCTCAACGACCGCTTTGCCAGCTACATTGAGAAGGTCCGTTTCCTGGAGCAGCAGAACGCGGCGCTGACCGTGGAGATCGAGCACCTGAAGGGCCGCGAGGGACCCGGCCGTGTAGCCGAGATGTACGAGGAGGAGATGAGGGAGCTGAGGAGGCAGATAGAAGCTGCGTCCAACCAGCGCGCCCGTATGGAGGTGGAGAGAGACAACCTGGCTGACGACCTGCAGAAACTGAAGCTCAGGTAGGCGAGAGAACGGGTGAAGGTCCATAACAAACCCGGGAGAGTCATTCACGTTCAAGTTTGAATGATTATTAGATGAGCCAAGGAACAGAATCACACCTAGTCACACCTTTTTGACCTACGTTCTGCAGTCATTTAGGGTTCACACTGAAGAGCTAATTCTAGAAACGGCACCAGGGCGGGACAGGGGTTAGTGCGTCTGCCTCACAATACAAAGGTCCTGGGTTCGTTCCTGCGCTCGGGATCTTTCTGTGTGTATGTTCTCCCCGTGACTGTGTGGGTTCCCTACGGGTACGCCGGCTCCCTCCCACCGCCAAAGACATGCACCTGGGGATAGGTTGATTGGCAACACTAAATGGTCCCTAGTCTGTGAGTGTTGTCTGTCTATCTGTGTTGGCCCTGTGATGAGGTGGCGACTTGTCCAGGGTGTAACCTGCTTCCCGCCCGAATGCAGCTGAGATAGGCTCCAGCACCCCCGCGACCCTGAACAGGACAGGCGGTAGGAAATGAATGGATGGATGTCCCCAGGTGTAGTTGTTTTATGCCAGACACACCAACCCCTCAGGCTTCGTTGTGATGCTCTAGGACTCAAACAGTTTTCAGATGAGTACAAGTCTCATTGTTTCTTCCGGTTTCCGCCCGCAGACTACAGGAGGAGATTCACCAGAAGGAAGAAGCCGAGAACAACTTGTCTGCCTTCAGAGCCGTACGAAATGTTTTTCTTCACTGGTTCTATTTGACGCTTTGGCAGCGTTGCTCCGTGAAGTCAGACCGGGTCGAGGCTAACCATTTCTTTGGTCTCTGCACAGGACGTGGACAACGCTACCCTGGCCAGGCTGGACCTGGAGAGACGCATTGAAAGTCTGCAAGAAGAAATCGCATTCCTCAAGAAGATACATGAGGAGGTTTGTTACGAGCCGGGCGTTGGGATGTTTGTGATATTGAGGAGATGGAACATGTCTCACTTGAACGTGAACAAAAGAAGCCTCGTGTTTGACCTTTGAGGAGGTCTAAAGTGCGGACTGATGGGAGACAGCTGGGACCGTGAGTGGAGCAGAAAGTCTACGTGAACAGATGCAAAGTTATTTATACATTTGGTTGGACCTCAAGACAGCTGAGCCCGACCAAGGCTCAATAAATGAGCTTCATGTACAATGGTGGTCAAAAGTGTACATACCCCTGTAGAGAACATCATGTCCTGGTGGTCTCGAGTTACCAATCATTTCTACAACTCTTATTTTTTGTCCTGTTGGAACAGCCAACTGCGCCCAAGACCCAACCTCCGGTTGTCCTGAAGAATTTGGAGCTAATCCTCCTTTTTTCATTGTCCCATTTACTGCACCAGTTCCAAGTGCGCCAGGGCTCGACGGTAGGTGCGGTGTTTTAGGGAGTAAAGGCCTCACCTGTTCTCCTCCAAACGAATTGCTGGGTATTGTGGCCAAACAGCTCAACATTTTTTCGATCTGACAATGCAACCTTCCTCCAGAAGAAACTCAGAAACTCATCTGTATGCTCTAGCCTTTAAATAGACCTCCTTTTTAGACCAGTTGATCTGCCGCTTCTTTTCTTTCTCCTATGTCCCCGCCCTCCCTTGTGGAGGGGGTCCGGTCCGATGACCATGGATGAAGTACTGGCTGTCCAGAGTCGAGACCCAGGATGGACCGCTCGTCGGGACCCAGGATGGACTGCTCGCCTGTATCGGTTGGGGACATCTCTACGCTGCTGATCCGCCTCCGCTTGAGATGGTCTCCTGTGGACGGGACTCTCGCTGCTGTCTTGGATCCGCTTGAACTGAACTCTCGCGGCTGTGTTGGAGCCACTACGGATTGAACTTTCACAGTATCATGTTAGACCCGCTCGACATCCATTACTTTCGGTCCCCTAGAGGGGGGGGGTTGCCCACATCTGAGGTCCTCTCCAAGGTTTCTCATAGTCAGCATTGTCACTGGCGTCCCACTGGATGTGAATTCTCCCTGCCCACTGGGTGTGAGTTTTCCTTGCCCTTTTGTGGGTTCTTCCGAGGATGTTGTAGTCGTAATGATTTGTGCAGCCCTTTGAGACATTTGTGATTTGGGGCTATATAATTAAACATTGATTGATTGATTGATGATCTTTGTCCATGAAACAAAAAAGTCAGCTGTTTGGCCACAAAACCAAGCAATATGTTTGGAGGAGAAAAGGTTAGGCTTCTAATCCCAGGAACATCATTCCTACAGTGGTGGTGGTAGTGTTATGCTCTGGGTTTGTTTTGCTGCTTTAAATGGGACAATGAAAAGGGAGGATTAGCTCCAAGTTCTTCAGAACAAGCTAAAATCTTCAGGGGGGAGGTTGGGTTGTAGAAATGAGTGGAAACTCAAGACAGCCACGACATGATCAATCAATCAATCAATGTTTATTTATATAGCCCCAAATCACAAATGTCTCAAAGGACTGCACAAATCATTACGACTACATCATCCTCGGAAGAACCCACAAAAGGGCAAGGAAAACTCACACCTAGTGGGCAGGGAGAATTCACATCCAGTGGGACGCCAGTGACAATACTGACTATGAGAAACCTTGGAGAGGACCTCAGATGTGGGCAACCCCCCCCCCCCCCCCCTCTAGGGGACCGAAAGCAATGGATGTCGAGCGGGTCTAACATGATACTGTGAAAGTTCAATCCATAGTGGCTCCAACACAGCCGCGAGAGTTCAGTTCAAAGCGGATCCAAGACAGCAGCGAGAGTCCCGTCCACAGGAAACCATCTCAAGCGGATCAGCAGCGTAGAGATGTCCCCAACCGATACAGGCGAGCGGTCCATCCTGGGTCCCGACGAGCGGTCCATCCTGGGTCTCGACTCTGGACAGCCAGTACTTCATCCATGGTCATCGGACCAGACATAGGAGAAAGAAAAGAAGCGGCAGATCAACTGGTCTAAAAAGGAGGTCTATTTAAAGGCTAGAGTATACAGATGAGTTTTAAGGTGAGACTTAAATGCTTCTACTGAGGTAGCATCTCGAACTGTTACCGGGAGGGCATTCCAGAGTACTGGAGCCCGAACGGAAAACGGTCTATAGCCCGCAGACTTCTGTTCTTTACAAGGGTATGTACATTTTTGACCACCGCTGTACATCGACTTTATACTCTTCCACCCTTTACATCCATTATTCAACATTCTGTTCAAGGTGACACAGGACTTTGTGCACCCTGGACCTAATCCCAGGGAGCATCTACACAAACACACGTCTCCAGTTTACCCAGCATGCATTGGTTTTTCTCCACTGACAACACCTAAAGTTACCAAAATATTGGCAATGATTAGTCTGTGAATGAAGAGTCTTGACCTTCGTCATTCAGTTTTTTGGCAAACGATTTCTTTACAGGAGATCCGTGAGCTGCAGAGCCATATGCAGGACACGCAGGTGCAGATCCAGATGGACATGTCCAAACCCGACTTGACTGCCGCTTTGAGGGACATCCGCGTGCAGTACGAGGGTATCGCAGCCAAGAACATGTCAGAGGCCGAGGACTGGTACAAGTCTAAGGTGGTCCACTTTCACTGATGATCACCAAACCAAGTCCGTTCACTCTCAAGCGGTAGACTTTGTCCACGGCTAACCCCGTCTTTCCCCAGGTCACCGATCTGAACCAGGCCGTCTCAAAGAACAACGATGCCCTGCGTCAAGCCAAACAGGACAGCATGGAGTACAGACACCAGATCCAGTCCTACACCTGTGAGATTGACTCACTCAAGGGAACAGTGAGTACTGAACCACACTTCTGGAAAGTGTGAAGCCACTACCTGGAACAGAAACCAAGGGGCTTCTAATGACTGACATTTTCAGAAAATAGTAAATGTGCTAGAAACACACCTCTGGTAGTACCACTAGGTCTTGAACAGCATAGAACTTTATTGTCATACCACTAAATGAGTTTTTAGTACAACCGTCCAAGAGTACAGGGTGTAGAGAAAAGGAAGAGTGGTGGATGGTCACATGGGCGGTGTCAAATGAAAAAAGGTCGGAAAGGGGGCGTAGGAACTCAGTTTGAGACCAGGAAAAAAACCCTAAACACATTAGGTCACACAGAATTTCCTGACTTGCAACAGGGTGTGGAGTTGGTGGGCATTCGGTCCGAAGCTGCAGCCACTAGGGCTCTGCTCCGTAGTCCACCAAACCGCCAGGGCTCGAAAGGGGGGGGGGGGGGATCCTTTATCAGTATCATGCTTCGAACCTGCTTTGAAAAGCAAAATGTGATCATTGTAGTGATCCATCCATCCATCCATTTTCTATTGCTTGTCCCGTTTGGGGTCGCGTTTGTGCTGGAGCCTATCTCAGCTGCATTCGGGCGGAAGGCGGTGTACACCCTGGACAAGTCGCTACCTCATACCTCATCACAGGGCCAACACAGACAGACAACATTCACACACTAAGGACCATTTAGTGTTGCCAATCCACCTATCCCCAGGTGCATGTTTTCGGAGGTGGGAGGGGCCTATCCCCTGGTGCATGTCTTCGGAGGTGGGAGTGGCCTATCCCCAGGTGCATGTCTTCGGAGGTGGGAGGGGCCTATCCCCAGGTGCATGTCTTTGGAGGTGAGAGGGGCCTATCCCCAGGTGCATGTCTTTGCAGGTGGGAGGGGCCTATCCCCAGGTGCATGTCTTTGCAGGTGGGAGGGGCCTATCCCCAGGTGCATGTCTTTGCAGGTGGGAGGGGCTTATCCCCAGGTGCATGTCTTTGGAGGTGGGAGGGGCCTATCCCCAGGTGCATGTCTTTGGAAGTGGGAGGGGCCTATCCCCAGGTGCATGTCTTTGGAGGTGGGAGGGGCCTATCCCCAGGTGCATGTCTTTGGAGGTGGGAGGGGCCTATCCCCAGGTGAATGTCTCTGGCGGTAGGAGGGGCCTATCCCCAGGTGCATGTCTTTGGAGGTGGGAGGGGCCTATCCCCAGGTGCATGTCTTTGGAGGTGGGAGGGGCCTATCCCCAGGTGAATGTCTTTGGAGGTAGGAGGGGCCTATCCCCAGGTGCATGTCTTCGGAGGTGGGAGGGGCCTATCCCCTGGTGCATGTCTTCGGAGGTGGGAGTGGCCTATCCCCAGGTGCATGTCTTCGGAGGTGGGAGGGGCCTATCCCCAGGTGCATGTCTTTGGAGGTGAGAGGGGCCTATCCCCAGGTGCATGTCTTTGCAGGTGGGAGGGGCCTATCCCCAGGTGCATGTCTTTGCAGGTGGGAGGGGCCTATCCCCAGGTGCATGTCTTTGCAGGTGGGAGGGGCTTATCCCCAGGTGCATGTCTTTGGAGGTGGGAGGGGCCTATCCCCAGGTGCATGTCTTTGGAGGTGGGAGGGGCCTATCCCCAGGTGCATGTCTTTGGAGGTGGGAGGGGCCTATCCCCAGGTGAATGTCTCTGGAGGTAGGAGGGGCCTATCCCCGGGTGCATGTCTTTGGAGGTGGGAGGGGCCTATCCCCAGGTGCATGTCTTTGGAGGTGGGAGGGGCCTATCCCCAGGTGAATGTCTTTGGAGGTAGGAGGGGCCTATCCCCAGGTGCATGTCTTTGGAGGTGGGAGGGGCCTATCCCCAGGTGAATGTCTTTGGAGGTGGGAGGGTCCTATCCCCAGGTGCATGTCTTTGGAGGTGGGAGGGGCCTATCCCCAGGTGCATGTCTTTGCAGGTGGGAAGGGCCTATCCCCAGGTGCATGTCTTTGCAGGTGGGAGGGGCCTATCCCCAGGTGAATGTCTTTGGAGGTGGGAGGGGCCTATCCCCAAGTGCATGTCTTTGGAAGTGAGAGGGGCCTATCCCCAGGTGCATGTCTTTGCAGGTGGGAGGGGCTTATCCCCAGGTGCATGTCTTTGGAGGTGGGAGGGACCTATCCCCAGGTGCATGTCTTTGGAGGTGGGAGGGGCCTATCCCCAGGTGCATGTCTTTGGAGGTGGGAGGAAGCCGAAGTAGAACCCACGCAGTCATGGGGAGAACATGCAAACTCCACACAGAAAGATCCCGAGCCCAGGATTGAATCCAGGACTACTCAGGACCTTCATATTGTGAGGCAGACGCACTAACCCCTGTCCCACCGTGCTGCCCCATTGTAGTGATCATTAGTTTTATATTACATACACCCCCCTGCAGCCCCAAAAGGGATAACCGGTAGGAAATGGATGGATGGATGGATTTTTTGGTGATCAAATGGTTGAAGTCGGTCCAAATATTTGTTATAGTTTAAATAAGGAAACAAACTAATTAAATGTCAGGAGAAATAATACACTTAAATGTTTTTCTGTGATTGCTTGTCGTACAAGGATCTATGTTCCTTTATTTTTCTGTTCTTTAATGTTATTAAGGATACGATGTTATACGGAGGTGTACTTACAACAATTTCATAGACAAATGATACTATTTACAGTCGCGACGGAGCGGCTTTGGGGGTAAAAACGTTTTTGGGAGAATTGAGAAGTTCTGGTGTACTGTACTTGCATCAAAGTCCAGGGGTGTGTGTTTTATCCACAAGCCTGGAGGAAATACCCTTTTATATCCTGTGCCTTTTTGTGGACCGTTAACCTCTCGTCCTCCACAGAACGAGTCTCTGCTGCGCCAGATGAGGGACATGGAAGACCGCATGGGTCACGAGGCTTCCGGATACCAGGACACCATTGCCCGTCTGGAGGAGGACATTGCCAAGATGAAGGTGAGTACTGCACATTCCCGCGTAAGAAGGCCGGATGGTTTTATTTGCCGGCGTCGTCAAACGTTTATTTATCTTGCAGGACGACATGGCCCGTCACCTGAGGGAGTACCAAGACCTGCTCAATGTGAAGATGGCCCTGGACATCGAGATCGCCACCTACCGCAAGCTGCTGGAGGGCGAGGAGAGCAGGTGTGTGCCCCCCTTCCCTCCCCCAACCACCTTCAACCCTGCCAACCATGTTCTTAAACCTTCTCTGTGCCTTGGTCCAGGATCACCACCACCGGTCAGGTCCAGTCTGGCTACTCTTCCATTGGGTTCAGAGGTAAAATGCATGAAACGTGGCACAGGAAGACTAATTATAGGCCGTCACCATATATGGGCGGTACTATTCTGAGGGCACCACATGTTACGCAACACATTCCCGCCACGGAGTGGGGGTGACGGGGACCGGGCCATGTGTACCTCGGTGACCCCCCAAGGGCCACACAACTCAGCTCAGTAGTTAGCACGCTCGTCTCTCAATCCAGTGACCCGGGTTTGAGTCCGGGGCGGGACAGACAGCAGGGACCGAACCGGGCAGGTTACATCGGGGAGTGAGGTCTACGAGGGGGACAGTCAAAGTTGGAATTTAAATAATCAATTCTACTCCCTGACCACCTGAGGGCACCACAGACTGTGAAAGTTTTTTAAAAAAGGCTTAAAAGCCCGTAAAAAAAAATAAAAAAATTTAATTTTTTTAGATATATATCTGCTAGTTCTAGCTATTAGGTTGTTTTAGTTTTTATTTTTTACTATTTATTCGTGGTTCCAGCGCTGTTGTTTTTAGTTTTTTTTTTTAAATGCACTGTGGCACTATAAAGTTGTTTCCTCCATGTAAATCGCTTTTACACATAAATATATTATTAATAATAATAATAATAGGGTTTGACAAACATCTCAATGGTGATCAATGCCCATAATTCATCTGGAGAAAATACACAAAAAAGTCTAAAAACTCCATTTCATTTTGGTTTGGATCAGTGTTTTTTTATTTTGGTTCAAAGATAAGGAGAAATGTAGAAAATGCAAGAACTATTTAAAAAGTGTGGCTGGGCCATGTGCGTAGCTAGACCTTAGTCCCTCAAGAGCAGTGCTGCTTGATAGCTCAAGCTTTTGGCTCGCTGGCGAACCAACCCCTGGCTTGGACTTTAGAACACCACGACTCTGACTCTTCTCTTTCCAGAGACCAGCCCTGAATTTCAGCCTCAGCGCTCCGCTGAGACCCACTCAAAGAAGACCGTGCTCATTAAGACCATCGAGACCCGCGATGGCGAGGTTGGAGCACACGCACGCACACACACACACACACACACACACACACACACACACACACACACACACACACACACACACACACACACACACACACACACACGTATGCACGCACGCATGCACACACACACACACACACACAATCATCCTCATGTCCAGATGAAACATAAGGTTACAGGTATCAATAGGTTAACAGTATCAATAGGTTAAATGTATAAATAGGTTAAATGTATCAATTGGTTAAAGGTATCAATAGGTTAAGGGTATCAATTAGTTAAAGGTATCAATAGGTTACAGGTATCAATAGGTTAAATGTATCAACAGGTTAAATGTATCAATAAGTTAAAGGTATCAAAAGGTTAAATGTATCAATAAGTTAAATGTATCAATAGGTTAAAGGTATCAATAGGTTCAAGGTATCAATAAGATAAAAGTATCAATAGGTTAAATGTATCAATTGGTTAAAGGTATCAATCAATTAAAAGTATCAATAGGTTCAAGGTATCAATAGGTTACATGTATCAATATGTTAAATGTATCAATAGGTTAAATGTATCAATAAGTTAAATGTATCAATAGGTTAAAGGTATCAATAGGTTCAAGGTATCAATAAGATAAAAGTATCAATAGGTTAAATGTATCAATTGGTTAAAGGTATCAATCAATTAAAAGTATCAATAGGTTCAAGGTATCAATAGGTTACATGTATCAAAAGGTTAAATGTATCAATAAGTTAAATGTATCAATAGGTTAAAGGTATCAATAGGTTCAAGGTATCAATAAGATAAAAGTATCAATAGGTTAAATGTATCAATTGATTAAAGATATCAATTAGTTAAAGGTATCAATAGGTTACATGTATCAATAGGTTAAATGTATCAATAGGTTAAAGATATCAATCGGTTAAATGTATCAATAAGTTAAAGGTATCAATAGGTTAAATGTATCAATAGATTAAAGGTATCAATAGGTTAAGGGTATCAATTAGTTAATGGTATCAATAGGTTAACAGTATCAATAGGTTAAAGGTATCAATAGGCTAAGGGTATCAATTAGTTAAAGGTATCAATAGGTTAAAGGTATCAATAGGTTTACAGTATCAATAGGTTAAAGGTACCAATAGGTTAAGGGTATCAATTAGTTAAAGGTATCAATAGGTTAACGGTATCAATAGGTTAACAGTATCAATAGGTTAAAGGTATCAATAGGTTAAATGTATCAATAAGATAAAGGTATCAATAGGTTATATGTATCAATAGGTTAAAGGTATCAATAGGTTAAGGGTATCAATTAGTTAAAGGTATCAATAGGTTCAAGGTATCAATAGGTTACATGTATCAATATGTTAAATGTATCAATTGATTAAAGATATCAATTAGTTAAAGGTATCAATAGGTTACAAGTATTAATAGGTTAAATGTATCAATAGGTTAAATGTATCAATAGGTTAAAGATATCAATCGGTTAAATGTATAAATAAGTTAAAGGTACCAATAAGATAAAGGTATCAATAGGTTAAGGGTATCAATTAGTTAAAGGTATCAATAGGTTAAAGGTATCAATAGGTTAAATGTATCAATACGTTAAAGGTATCAATAGGTTAAATGTATCAATACATTAAAGGTATCAATAGGTTAAGGGTATCAATTAGTTAAAGGTATCAATAGGTTACATGTACCAATAGCTTAAATGTATCAATAGGTTAAAGGTATCAATAAGATAAAGGTATCAATAGGTTACATGTATCAATAGGTTTAAGGTATCAATAGGTTAAAGGTATCAATAGGTTAAATGTATCAATAGATTAACAGTATCAATAGCTTAAATGTATCAATAGGTTAAAGGTATCAATAAGATAAAGGTATCAATAGGTTACATGTATCAATAGGTTAAAGGTATCAATAGGTTAAGGATATCAATTAGTTAAAGGTATCAATAGGTTAAAGGTATCAATAGGTTAATCCAAACAATACCCCGTTTTTTTGACATGGCAGCCATGGAAGTACATCAAGTCTCTTTATGTAGCCGAGGTAACACCATCTGGGTGTGCTGCTAACTGCTAAAGCTAACAAAACTCTTGTCACTCGGCAACAAGCCCCGCCTTCTAAAAGCACACTTTAGTAAGTCACTATCACTAATGACTTTGCCTTGTAACTATTCATTCATTCATTCATTCATTCATTCGAGAGTGCCCTTGTTAGTAGTCCAGTGAGTGACTTTTTAGTAAAATTGTGGCCTGACATTAAAAAGTCTTTAAGAGTGGAGATTCAAGGTTAGGAGACTTTGTTTGGGGGGAAAAAACTCAACATGATGAAATAACTTTTTAGAAGACAAAAGGACCTCAAATGTGCTCAGGCAGCTCCTAGCCCCTCCCCCTCAGCATGATGCTTACCTGGATTGAAAGTTCTCTCACGTCACACCTTGGTGGTCCTCAGGTGGTCAGCGAGTCCACGCAGCACCAGCAGGACATCATGTGAGCGTGACCCACGGAGGAGCAGCAGCATCGGGAGGACTAGTCTAGCCTGCAGGGAAGCTAGCACACCACAGTTAGCATTTGGAGGGGCCGGGGGCGGGTGCGGCGGGGAAAGGGAAACAGAAAGTGAGTCATGTGACCTTGGGAAAAGTGTGAGAGTGTCTGCTTCGCCCAAATAAACATTTGTTACCACCACTCTTCTGCCAAAATACCTTTTTTTTTTATGTCCAGACACACTAATTCTTCTAATGTCTGGCCAAAGTTGGAATTTAAATAATCAATTCTACTCCCTGACCACCTGAGGGCACCACAGACTGTGAAAGTTTTTTAAAAAAGGCTTAAAAACCCCTATTTAAAAAAACTAAAACCAACATTTTTTTAGATATATTTTTGCTAGTTCTAGCTATTAGGCTGTTCTACTTTTTATTTTTTACTATTTATTTGTGGTTCCAGCGCTGTTGTTGTTTTTTTTAAATACACTGTAGCACTATAAAGTTGTTTGCTCCATGTAAATCGCTTTTACACATAAATATATTAATAATAATAATAATAATAGGGTTTGACAAACATCTCAATGGTGATCAATGCCCATAATTCATTTGGAGAAAATACACAAAAAAAGTCTAAAAACTCCATTTCATTTTGGTTTGGATCAGTGTTTTTTTTATTTTGGTTCAAAGATAAGGAGAAATGTAGAAAATGCAAGAACTATTAAAAAACTTAAGTTTTTTTTTTTATATTTAGGGTTGGTAAAAATTGTAACACTTGAAGCTGGCCTCCCCTATCCCGGGTCAGTCTAACCCTCGGTCTTCCTATAACAGGGGTGTCCAACTTTTTCCACAGAAGGCCGCACACAGAAACATTTAAGCATTTGATATTTTTCATTTTCAAACCATAACAAAACATATGGATTTTATTTATTTTTTTTTTTTTTATCCTTAGGGGTCCTGGGGAGCATAGTCATTAACATACTAAAAATAAGTCAAATTATTATTATTATTATTTATTTAATGCTTACAGTAAATCTCTATATCAACAGTAAAATAAATAAGGTTTTATGCCATTTCTGTCAAAGACAACTTGTTTTTTTATAGTAAAACTGAAATATGCAGTATTTAGATAGATAGATAGTACTTTATTGATTCTTTCAGGAGAGTTCCTTTATTTAGCAATTAAAGCCCTCAAAGATCAATAATGCAGGACAGCATTGATTTGAATTATTTATTAATTTTGATTAATCACAGTGAAAAGTTCAATAAAATCCTACTAACAATATTTGAGATTTGAAAGGTTCCCCACTCATAAAGTGATGTATTTTTATTAGTGTTTTTTTTACTTTTAACACTTAAATTTCAAGATCAACTTTAGGTATATCTGTGGATTTTAAGTTTGAACTATTATTTTGTTTGTTTTATGCTCTTTTGTCAAAACTTTGATGTTTTTATACGGCAACCACACAACATATGCAAAAAAATGTTCCACATAAAACATTTTAAAGTGATCATTTTTAAGTAATAATTCATTAATTTTTTTTGAGCAATGGAAAAAAAAAGAAAATAAAGACAAAAGGAACAAAAAAACTGCCTGCATGGCAGCTTTGTGTCAACATTGCCACTTTTTCTCATTAGATTTCACCTCATTCCACTTGTTTTTTTGTATTTATTTTTGCAATACCATCAATTGTTTTATTTATTTTGTGAAACGGGTCAAAATGTTTCTTTGAGTGGCAAATGTTGACTCCTGTTCTAACACAATCAACTTCTGTCATCTTGACCACTGATATACCCAGCAGGTAACGTGTGTGTGTGTGTGTGCGTGTGTGTGTGTGTGTGTGTGTGTGTGTGCGTTTGTCAAAGTGACATATGGGGACATTTTTATGAAATTTCACCTTACATATGAGGACCTGTTGAAATATGGGGACATTTTCCATGTCCCCATATTTCCCGCAATGCTATCGTGTTCTAGACCCTCCCAGCATGTTCCCAGACCAAAAATCTCTAAAGTCTTCATTTGTCAAATTTTCAGAAAAAGTGTGTGAAAGTGTGTTTAATTTTTTTGGTCACCTTCGATTTTGCCCCTAGTGGCCATCTTTGCTATTATGACACACACACACACACACTTGTCCTCATATGTCATATGTCCTCATATGTCATGTGGGTCAGAAACTCACACACTCCAACATTTGAAAAACATCTAATCATTACAGCAATAAACATACTTTTGAATTCTAAATCAAATAACACATTTTCAACTGATCTGATGATCTCAACCTTTTTTATGTTAGTTTTATCTATTCATTTGGTTTATCTGGAGAGGATTTGTGCTGGACAATCAATAATAAAGGGATTATGGTGATGATTTAATCGGTTTGATTCAGTATTTTACTGTATTGGGCTTTTTTCTATTCTGTTGTCTAAAATACAATGCCGCACAATAATTACTTTAAATGTGCCTGAAAAAAAACCTTCAACCTTGATTGAGACAAAGGCGATAATTCAAATGGAATTCAAACTACATCCAGTATTTAATATTTTCAAATGGTTACAATAGCACATGATTTTGGTATTTTTATCTTTGGGACAAATTTTGGATTCAATTGGGGATTGTTTTTGGAGGTATTCACTTCACATTGTGTTCAAGATGCTTACTTCCGCCCACTCTGAAGAGTCTCGGCGTCTGATTGGTCCAATTTTCAGTTAGGCGCTGCCTGATTGGCCAGTGGATGATGTCTGCTCCTAACAGAGGGCTAAATCACTAGTTAACTATTTTCATCTTGGAAGTTATACAGCTCACGTATCACACTTAATATTGAATATATATATAAAAAGGGTTTTCCAAAAGGACCATTTATAATCGAAATACAAAACTTCACACACGATTTTGAGCACAACAGAGCGCTCAGTGAACATCACTTCCGGGACCTGCAGCATCAGAGGGGGACATCTATCTTGGCCACATCCCATCTTTGACAGTCTTCGGCAGCATGGTTGAATCAGGTGAGCATAAAATGGAGTTTAACGTAATTAAATAGACCAATGTTTTTTAACATAGGAAAATAGTTCATTATAAAGAACAGTAAAATGTTTTTTGTTATTAATTGCAACCAGATTTGATTTTATGAGGTTAAATAAAGCATTTCAGTTCTGGGCCAAGGCCAAGGCATTTAAATTTTTTTTTTTTAAAGTTGCAATGAAGATTATAAGTAGCAGTGATTGGCACACACTAGGTGTGGTGAAATTATTCTCTGCATTTGACCCATCACCCTTGATCACTATGCAAGTAAACCTTGTCTTAATTTTAAACAAGACAGACTAGAGTTCTTCATATTGTTTATACTTTTTCTCAAATACAAATATTTCAAGCTGATAAGCACTGTGGAGTTGGCATGTTACTGATATTGTTACATTAGTACTTTGTTTGAGAAGCTTCATGTCTGCATTGAGCCTAAATTTAACAGTTTTTGAAGGGTTTAGTTCTTTGTTTTATTTCTGTGTCACTGACTTTTTTCATTTTTATGTGTGGATTCGTTAGGCGCATCAACACATGATATAGACATCGTGCCCAAAAGAAGAGCGAGACGTAATCCTGAGGCTGAAGCCACCGAGTTTATGTGATCTGGATGTGACAAGTCTTGTTTTAAGGCCCAGTGGATCAGTGATTGGAAAGGTATGTCTTGTTATGTAACATGTCAATGGTAACTGTATCAACATCTCATTTGGATCATTTCCTTACTGTCTAATAGAGGTTGTATTATATGGCTTTAATTAGAAGTGTTTGGAATAACAGCGTTCCACGTCCTAAGAGCTAGCTTCTGTAGCCGAGGATCGGACCGCCAAGTGCCCTGCCTTCGGCTGCCGCCCAGCTCACAATGCACCCGACCTCTATGGCCCCTCGGAGTCTTGTTCACGAGTGGGGGAAGAGTGGATCGTGAGATCGACAGGCGGATCGGTGCGGCGTCTTCAGTAATGCGGACGTTGTATCGATCCGTTGTGGTGAAGAAGGAGCTGAGCCGGAAGGCAAAGCTCTCAATTTACCGGTCGATCTACGTTCCCATCCTCACCTATGGTCATGAGCTTTGGGTCATGACCGAAAGGATAAGATCACGGGTACAAGCAGCCGGAATGAGTTTCCTCCGCCGTGTAGGGGTGCTCTCCCTTAGAGATAGGGTGAGAAGCTCTGCCATCCGGGAGGAACTCAAAGTAAAGCCGCTGCTCCTCCACATCGAGAGGAGCCAGATGAGGTGGTTCGGGCATCTGGTCAGGATGCCACCCGAACGCCTCCCTAGGGAGGTGTTTAGGGCACGTCCAACCGGTAGGAGGCCACGGGGAAGACCCAGGACACGTAGGGAAGACTATGTCTCCCGGCTGGCCTGGGAACGCCTCGGGATCCCCCGGGAAGAGCTACACGAAGTGGCTGGGGAGAGGGAAGTCTGGGCTTCCCTGCTTAGGCTGCTGCCACCGCGACCCCACCTCGGAAAAGCGGAAGATGATGGATGGATGGTATAACAGCGGTATATGAAAACGATGTTACTAATGCTGTTACTTTTACCGGTAACGAGTAATCTAATAACTTTTATGTACGCTACAACGCTGTTACGATGCGTTTTATGTAATGTGGCATGCTACTTTTGATGTGATTGTATGTCAACAAGACAGCGTTAGAAGCACAAAAGATTTAGTGCAGGTAATATCTTATTAATAATGAAAGCAACCCCCGGAAGTAATTACGAACACGATATCAAATAGAAAGAGGCCTCATCCACACGCAAACAAAAACATTCAACAGAACTATCTTAACTGCCACTGCTAAGCTAAAAAATACAGCTGAACTATTCTGCTATGTCTGGGCGCTGACGTCCCACTTGGCAAAAGGCACAGCTTTTTAAAGGCACACACACACTCTGCTCTCGTGAAATGTCTCTCAACTGCATATGCTAGATATTTAAAACTTTTCTTTTTCAAGTAACACATTAATTAGAAACCCCGTTTCCATATGAGTTGGGAAATTGTGTTAGATGTAAATCCAAACGGAATAATTTTTTTTACAAATAATAATTAACTTAGAATTTCATGGCTGTAACACGTGCCAAAGTAGTTGGGAAAGGGCATGTTCACCACTGTGTTACATCACCTTTTCTTTCAACAACACTCAATAACCGTTTGGGAACTGAGGAAACTAATTGTTGAAGCTTTGAAAGTGGAATTCTTTCCCATTCTTGTTTTATGTAGAGCTTCAGTCCTTCAACAGTCCGTGGTCTCCTCTGTCGTATTTTACGCTTCATAATGCACCACACATTTTTGATAGGACTGCAGGCCGGTCAGGAAAGTACCTGCACTCTTTTTTTATGAAGCTGAACACGTGCTGAATGTGGCTTGGCATTGTCTTGCTGAAATAAGCAGGGGCGTACATGAAAAAGTTGGCGCTTAAGTGGCAGCAAATGTTGTTCCAAACAGATGGGTAACTTACAGATGTGTAAGTTACCCATGCCTTGGGCACTAATGCACCCACATACCATCACAGATACTGGCTTTTGAACTTTGCGTCGATAACAGTCTGGATGGTTCGCTTCCCCTTTGATCCGGATGAAACGGTGTCGAATATTTCCAAAAACAATTTGAAATTTGGGCTCGTTAGACCACAGAACACCTTTCCACTTTGCATCAGTCCATCTTAGATGATCTCGGGCCCAGAGAAGCCGGCGGCGTTTCTGGATGTTGATAATTGGCTTTCGCTTTGCATAATAGAGCTTTAACTTGCACTTACAGATATAGCAACAAACTGTATTTAGTGACAGTGGTTTTCTGAAGTGGGCTTCACGGTGGCAGAGGGGTTAGTGCGTCTGCCTCACAATACGAAGGTCCTGCAGTCCTGGGTTCAAATCCAGCCTCGGGATCTTCCTGTGTGGAGTTTGCATGTTCTCCCCGTGAATGTGTGGGTTCCCTCCGGGTACTCCGGCTTCCTCCCACTTCCAAAGACATGCACCTGGGGATAGGTTGATTGGCAACACTAAAAATTGGCCCTAGTGTGTGAATGTGAGTGTAAATGTTGTCTATCTGTGTTGGCCCTGCGATGAGGTGGCGACTTGTCCAGGGTGTACCCCGCCTTCCGCCCGATTGTAGCTGAGATAGGCACCAGCGCCCCCCGCAACCCCAAAAAGGGAATAAGCGGTAGAAAATGGATGGATGGATGGGTTTTCTGAAGTGTTCCTGAACTCATGTGGTGATATCCTTTAGAGATTGATGTCGGTTTTTGATACAGTGCCGTCTGAGGGATCGAAGGTCACGGTTATTCAATGTTAGTTTCCAGACATGCCGCTTACGTGGAGTGATTTCTCCAGATTCTCTGAACCTTTTGATGATATTATGGAGCGTAGATATTGAAATCCCTAAATTTCTTGCAATTGCACTTTGAGAAACGTTGTTCTTAAACTGTTTGACTATTTGCTCACGCAGTTGTGGACAAAGGGGTGTACCTCGCCCCATCCTTTCCTGTGAAAAACTGAGCATTTTTTGGGAAGCTGTTTTTATACCCAATCATGGCACCCACCTGTTCCAAATTAGCCTTCACACCTGTGGGATGTCCCAAATAAGTGTTTGATGAGCATTTCTTAACTTTATCAGTATTTATTGCCACCTTTCCCAACTTCTTTGTCGCGTGTTGCTGGCATCAAATTCTAAAGTTATTGATTATTTGCACCAAAAAAACGTTTATAAGTTTGAACATCAAATATGTTGTCTTTGTAGCATATTCAATTGAATATGGCTTGAAAAGGATTTGCAAATCATTGTATTCTGTTTATATTTACATCTAACACCATTTCCCAACTCATATGGAAACGGGGTTTGTACTTAATTTAATAATTAATTACATTTATGAAAGAGTAATTCTGTTTGTAATTGAATTTTTAGTCAAGTAACGACTATTATTATTGCTTTTTAAAACAGATATTCCAAACATTGTTAATTGATAAACTGTTTTATCAGGATATGGTGTATTTGCTCTTGCATCAATTTAAAAAGGTTCTTTTGTGGTCGAGTACCGAGGGAAGTTCATCTCAAGACATGAGCGGGACAAGAGACAGAAACCCTCTATAAATATCTTTACTATTTATCTGGCATTATATGCTCATAATGTTAACAACAAAAAGTGCTGATAATGTTATAATTAATAAGTTCTAACATTATTTTTATGTGTTTTGTTGCAGACACCAACTGTTGATGTTCTATCTCAACATTCTCCAGATTCATGTGAGCGATAAACCGACTTCATCCCTCCAACAGGTTATTACTTGACTATTTTACTATCCATCCATCCATCCATTTTCTACTACCTGTCCCTTTTTTGGGGTGGCGGGGTGTGCTTGAGCCTATCTGAGCTGCATTCGGGCGGAAGGCGGAGTACACCCTGGACAAGTCGCCACCTCATTACACGGCCAACACAAATAGACAACATTTACACTCACATTCACACACTAGGGCAAATTTAGTGTTGCCAATCAACCTATCCCCAGGTGCATGTCTTTGGAGGTAAGATGAAGCCGGAGTACCCGGAGGGAACCCACGCAGTCACGGGGAGAACATGCAAACGCCACACAGAAAGATCACGAGCCCAGGATTTAACTCAGGACTACTCAGGACCTTCGATTTGTGACACACATGCACTAACCCCTGTACCACCGTGCTGCCCTATATCTGCTAAAAACTTGACACAACCTATACTTCAAAAGACATTTAATCCTTTTAACCTCTCACAGATCAGTTTATATGACAACATTTTTTAAGGGTACATCCATGTTAGTCAGTGTGGAAATAACAACTCATGTTTAGCAAAACAGGAGATGTTACAGGTCAGCAACATGAATTCTGTATGTGATCACTTGTCATGTACTTATATTGTTTGAACTAAAAAAGACTTCAGTGTGTTTCATATAAGGTCCTCATATTTTCTGAACCACATTAGTGTGTGTTACAATGTTTAATTCAAAGCTTTAAAATGAGTGTTTCAATCCAGGTCCTCATATTTTCTGAACCACATTTTAGTGAATGTTACATTCTTAAATAATAGTCTAAGAGCTAAAACGCTATAATAATCTTTACTGTTTATGTAGAATTATATGCTCAGAATATTATCAACCAAAAGTGGTTGTTAATGTTATAATTAATTAGTTCTGACATTATATTTTTGTGTTTTGTTGCAGACACCAACTGTTGGGGTTCTATCTCAACATTCTCCAGATTCAGATGTGAGCGATAAACCGACTTCATCCCTCCAACAGGTTATTACAAGTCTATTTTTACTATATCTGCTCTAAATGTGACCCAACCTATATTTTGAAAGACATTTATTAATTTTAATCTCTCACAGATCAGTTTATTTGACAACATTTTCGTAAGGGTACATCCATGTTAGTCAGTAAGGAGTTTGGAACTCATGTTTAGCAAAACAGGAGATGTTACAAGTCAACATCATACATTCTACATGTGACCACTCGTCATGTCCTTATATTGTTTGAACCAAGAAAGACTTAGGTGTGTTTCATATAAGGTCCTCATATTTTCTAAACCAGATTAGTGTGTGTTACAATGTTAATGTCCAAGCTTTAAAATGAGTGTCTCAATTCAGGTCCTCATATTTTCTGAACCAGATTTTAGTGTGTTTTATATTCTTAATTAATTGTCTAAGAGCTGAAACTCTGTAATAATCTTTACTATTTATCTGGCATTGTATGCTCAGAGTTTTATCAACAAAAAGTGCTGATAATGT
Source organism: Nerophis ophidion (assembly GCF_033978795.1). Lineage (NCBI taxonomy): Eukaryota > Metazoa > Chordata > Actinopteri > Syngnathiformes > Syngnathidae > Nerophis > Nerophis ophidion. The sequence continues at coordinate 40,110,539 of NC_084629.1, read as the reverse complement.
TATAATTAATTAGTTTTGACATTATATTTTTGTGTTTTGTTGCAGAAACCAACTGTTGAGGTTCCATCTCAACATTCTCCAGATTCAGATGTGAGCCATTAACTGACTTCATCCCTCCAACAGGTTATTACATGTCTATTTTTACTATATCTGCTCTAAATTTGACCCAACCTATATTTTGAAAGACATTTATTTATTTTAATCTCTCACAGATCAGTTTATATGACAACTTTTTCGCAAGGGTACATCCATGTTAGTCAGTAGGAAGTTTAGAACTCATGTTTAGCAAAACAGGAGATGTTACAAGTCAACAACATAAATTCTACATGTGAGCACTCGTCATGTCCTTATATTGTTTGAAGCAAGAAAGACTTAGGTGTGTTTCATGTAAGGTCCTCATATTTTCTGAACCAGAAAATGTGTGTTACAATGTTAATGTCAAAGCTTTAAAATGAGTGTCTCAATTCAGGTCCTCATATTTTCTGAACCAGATTTTTGTGTGTGTTACATTCTTAATGAATTGTCTAAGAGCTGAAACTCTGTAATCATTTTTACCCTTTATCTGGCATTGTATGCTCAGATTTTTATCAACAAAAAGTGGTGAGAATGTTATAATTAATTAGTTATGACATTATATTTTTGTGTTTTGTTGCAGAAACCAACTGTTGAGGTTCTATCTCAACATTCTCTAGATTCAGATGACAGCCATAAACCGACTTCATCCCTCCAACAGGTTATTACATGTCTATTTTTACTATATCTGCTCTAAATTTGACCCAACCTATATTTTGAAAGACATTTATTAATTTTAATCTCTCACAGATCAGTTTATATGACATCATTTTCGTAAGGGTACATCCATGTTAGTCAGTAGGGAGTTTGGAACTCATATTTAGCAAAACAGGAGATGTTTACAGCCGGTTTCTGCAGCGCTGTTTTCATTGATCAAAGTATTTTTTCGGTGGTCGTGTTTTTGGTACATAACTTGTAAATAGTGCGCAAATAATAGGCTATATATATATATATATAAATACATTCAAACCCCGTTTCCATATGAGTTGGGAAATTGTGTTAGATGTACATATAAACGGGATACAATGATTTGCAAAGAATTTTCAACCCCAATTCTGTTGAATATGCTACAAAGACAACATATTTGATGTTAAAACTGCTAAACATTTTTTTTGCAAAGAATTTAGGGATTTTACCATCTAGGGTCCGTAAAATTATCAAAAGGTTCAGAGAATCTGGAGAAATCACTGGACGTAAGCGATGTACTGCATTAAAAACCGACATCAGTGTGTAAAAGATATCACCACATGGGCTCAGAAATACTTCAGAAAACCACTGTCAGTTACTACAGTTGGTCGCTACATCTGTAAATGCAAGTTAAAACTCTACTATGCAAAGCAAATGCCATTTATCAACAACACAGAGGAACGTCGCGGGCTTCGCTGGGCCCGAGCTCATCTAAGATGGACTGATGCAAAGTGGAAAAGTGTTCTGTGGTCTGACGAGTCCACATTTCAAATTATATATGGAAATTGTGGACGTGGTGTTCTCCGGAACAAAGAGGAAAATAACCATCCGGATTGTTATAGGCGCAAAGTTCAAAAGCCAGCATGTGTGATGGTATGGGGGTGTATTAGTGCCCAAATCATGGGTAACTTACACATCTGAGAAGGCACCATTAATGCTGAATGGTCCATACAGGTTTTGGAGCAACATATGTTGTCATCCAAGCAACATTATCATGGACGCCCCTGCTTATTTCAGCAAAACAATGCCAAGCCACGTGTTACAACAGCGTGTCTTCGTAGTAAAAGAGTGCGGGTACTTTCCTGGTCCGCCTGCAGTCCAGACATGTCTCCCATCGAAAATGTGTAGCGCATTATGAAGCGTAAAATACGACAACTTAAGCTCTACATCAAGCAAGAATGGTAAAGAATTCTACTTTCAAAGCTTCAACAATTAGTTTCCTCAGTTCCCAAACGTTTATTGAGTGTTGTTAAAAGAAAATGTGATGTAACACAGTGGTGAACATGCCCTTTCCCAACTACTTTGGCACGTGTTGCAGCCATGAAATTCTAAGTTAATTATTATTTGCAAAAAAAAAAAGTTTGAGTTTTAACATCAAATATGTTGTCTTTGTAATGCTTTCAATTGAATATGGGTTGAAAAGGATTTGCAAATCATTGTATTCAGTTTATATTTACATCTAACACAATTTTCCCAACTTTTTTGTATATATATTAGGGCTGGGCAACGATTAAAATTTTTAATCGAAGTTAATCGCACTATCACCGACGTCCCACTGGGTCATTATTGTCACCGATGTCCCACTGGGTGTGAGTTTTCCTTGCCCTTATGTGGGCCTACCGAGGATGTCGTGGTGGTTTGTGCAGCCCTTTGAGACACTAGTGATTTAGGGCTATATAAGTAAACATTGATTGATTGATTGATTTCTCTTATTAATCGCGATTAACTGCATTGTATACGCAAAGCCCAATAATGAATTCAAAAGTAGTGTGTAGTGCACCTTTATTGGAATATTCTCCCACATGAACAAAAGCGCCAAAACATTTGTTGTGCAAACACAATTTAAATCAGTCCTTGTTAAACAGTAGCAGTTAAATAGCATATTTTATGAAAATCAACTCCAAAAATGTAAATACAAACATTTAAGCTTATTGCCACTGCCAGGGTATTTAAGTTATCCTGTTTGTTATGGAAAATAAATATAATCTACATACAAATCTCTGAGCCACAATCATAACATCTGAACAGGCAATTTCTGAGGTAACAGCAGAAACATTTTTTTTTTATCAGGGATCTTATGTTTAAAAAACTTATATTATAGGTAGTGGGCTGTTTTAGGGAATTTTTGATCAAATTATCCTTAGTAGCAATATTAATAATGTTGTGTTTATTCTGCGTAGTGCACTTAAAATAATTATGACCATATCTGTTTGCTTGGTGCTTTGATAAACTGAACACATATACATGGTACTATATTGTAATGTTATGAGCCAGGGGGAAAAAGAACTACCCTACCCAGCATGCAACAGGAGTGAGGAGCATGCGCGGTAGCCCGGGATAGGTTGTGTCGCCATGACGGCATCTTGTATGTTGTGATATGCACGCTCTGAAAGCAAACGTTAAGAAGTCAGCCAACACTCCTGGTCTGCATTATTCATAAATGGACAGACAACACACATACTCCGCTGCTTCACAAAGCACAATATGTTAAATGTTTACTTTTACAGTTTTCTAATTCTTCCTTTCAGATTGACAGCAGGACAAATCGCTGGAAGTGGGTATGTCTCAAGCTTCTTCCACTTGGTCCACTCCAAAGCGGGGTAAATAAATAACCCACATCATTTACTAGAATATTATATTACGTTTTGCACCTTTTCACTGTGTTATAGTCATTATTCCTTCAGTAAGAAA